>NC_059450.1:25930000-26022500 GCF_905237065.1 Salmo salar
AGGCCAATCACATCAAGATTATGATCAGTGATTAGTTCATTGACTATAACTGCCTTTGTGTCACGTCCTGACCAGCAGAGGGCGTATTGCTTAGTCTAGGTCAGGATGTGGCAGGGGGTTTGTGTTTGTTTAATGTTGGGTTGATGATTGGGACTTCCAATTGAAGGCAGGTGTGTATAGTTGCCTTTGATTGGAAGTCCTATATAGGTGTGTGTGTTTGTCTTTGGGGTGGTGGGGAATTGTTCTGTGTTGAGCCTATGCTTTGCCAGACTGTTGGTCGGTCGTCCGTTCATTCTCGTGAGTTCGTTTTGTTGTTTTGATGTTCATTTAGTCTGTAAATAAATACACACGATGAGCATACACATACCTGCTGCGTTTTGGTCCTCTTCTCTCCAGTACGACATTTTTAAGGATGAGTACGACTTATTTTATGACAGAATTCCCCACCAACAAAGGACCAAACAGCGGAAGAAGGCTGGCGAGGTAAGGGAGACCGAGAGACACCCCCAATAATTTTTTAGGGGGGGGCACAAGGGCTGTTTGACGGGGCAAGAGCTGCCCGCCAGTCAACAGTCGCCAGAGCTGCCCGCCAGTCAACAGTCGTCATCAGAGCTGCCCGCCAGTCAACAGTCGTCATCAGAGCTGCCCGCCAGTCAACAGTCGTCATCAGAGCTGCCCGCCAGTCAACAGTCGTCAGAGCTGCCCGCCAGTCAACAGTCGTCAGAACTGCCCGCCAGTCAACAGTCGTCAGAGCTGCCCGCCAGTCAACAGTCGCCAGAGAGGCCAGACTGCGCTGAACTGCCGGAGTGGCCAGACTGCGCTGAACTGCCGGAGTGGCCAGACTGCGCTGAACTGCCGGAGTGGCCAGACTGCGCTGAACTGCCGGAGTGGCCAGACTGCGCTGAACTGCCGGAGTGGCCAGACTGCGCTGAACTGCCGGAGTGGCCAGACTGCGCGGACCTGCCGGAGTGGCCAGACTGCCCTGACCTGCCGGAGTGGCCAGACTGCCCTGACCTGCCGGAGTGGCCAGACTGCCCTGACCTGCCGGAGTGGCCAGACTGCCCTGACCTGCCGGAGTGGCCAGACTGCGCTGAACTGCCGGAGTGGCCAGACTGCGCTGAACTGCCGGAGTGGCCAGACTGCCCAGACTGTCCCCAGTTGCCAGACTGCCCAGACTGCCCAGACTGTCCCCAGTTGCCAGACTGCCCAGACTGTCCCCAGTTGCCAGACTGCCCAGACTGTCCCCAGTTGCCAGACTGCCCCGACTGTCCCCAGTTGCCAGACTGCCCCGACTGTCCCCAGTTGCCAGACTGCCCCGACTGTCCCGAGTTGCCAGACTGCCCCGACTGTCCCGAGCTGCCAGACTGCCCCGACTGCCTGGAACGGCCTGCACCTGAGCCACCTCCAGGATAGGTGGGTTGGGGAGGGAGGGTGTAGCACAGTGCCGTCGTTGACGGCAGCCACCCTCCCTTCCCTCCCTTATGGTTTAGGGGTTATTGTTTGTTGGGTTTTTGTTGGGGTATTGGGGATTTTCTTGTTTTTCTTTTTTAGGTGCATCCTGGAGTCTGCACCTTGAAGGGGGGGTACTGTCACGTCCTGACCAGCAGAGGGCGTATTGCTTAGTCTAGGTCAGGATGTGGCAGGGGTTTGTGTTTGTTAAATGTTGGGTTGATGATTGGGACTTCCAATTGAAGGCAGGTGTGTATAGTTGCCTTTGATTGGAAGTCCTATATAGGTGTGTGTGTTTGTCTTTGGGGTGGTGGGGAATTGTTCTGTGTTGAGCCTATGCTTTGCCAGACTGTTGGTCGTTCGTTCGTTCATTCTCGTGAGTTCGTTTTGTTGTTTTGATGTTCATTTAGTCTGTAAATAAATACACACGATGAGCATACACATACCTGCTGCGTTTTGGTCCTCTTCTCTCCAGTACGACATTTTTAAGGATGAGTACGACTTATTTTATGACACTTTGAAGTGAGGGATCTAACATTAAGTAGCCCTATTTTGAGATGTGAGGTATCACGATCTCTTTCAATAATGGCAGGAATGGAGGAGGTCTTTATTCTAGTGAGATTGCTAAGGTGAACACCGCCATGTTTAGTTTTGCCCAACCTAGGTCGAGGCACAGACATGGTCTCAATGGGGATAGCTGAGCTGACTACACTGACTGTGCTAGTGGCAGACTCCACTAAGCTGACAGGCTGGCTAACAGCCTGCTGCCTGGCCTGCAACCTATTTCATTGTGGAGCTTGGGGAGTTAGAGCCCTGTCTATGTTCGTAGATAAGATGAGAGCACCCCTCCAGCTAGGATGGAGTCCGTCACTCCTAAACAGGCCAGGCGTGGTCTTGTTTGTGGGTGAGTCCCAGAAAGAGGGCCAATTATCTACAAATTCTATATTTTGGGATGGGCAGAAAACAGTTTTCAACCAGCGATTGAGTTGTGAGACTCTGCTGTAGAGCTCATCACTCCCCCTAACTGGGAGGGGGCCAGAGACAATTACTCGATGCCGACATCTTTCTAGCTGATTTCCACGCTGAAGCTATGTTGCGCTTGGTGACCTCTGACTGTTTCATCCTATCATTGGTGCCAACGTGGATAACAATATCTCTATACTCTCTACACTCGCCAGTTTAAGCTTTAGCCAGCACCGTCTTTAGATTAGCCTTAACGTCGGTAGCCCTGCCCCCTGGTAAACAGTGTATGATCGCTGGATGATTAGTTTTAAGTCTAATACTGCGGGTAATGGAGTCGCCAATGACTATGGTTTTCAATTTGTCAGAGCTAACGGTGCGAAGTTTCGGCGTCTCAGACCCCGGAATGGGAGGAGTAGAGACCGGAGAAGGCTCGGCCTCTGACTCCGACTCGCTGCTTAATGGGGAGAACCGGTTGAAAGTTTCTGTCGGCTGAATGAGCGACACCAGTTGAGCATTCCTACAGCATTTCCCTCCAGAAGCCATGAGAAAGTTGTCCAGCTGCGGGGACCGTGCGAGGGGATTTATACTAACGTTACTATCTGTACTTACTGATGGCACAGACGCTGTTTCATCCTTTCCTACACTGAAATTACCCTTGCCTAACGATTGCGTCTGAAGCTGGGCTTGCAGCACATCGATCGTTCTCCTGTATATTATGAGTACAGCGACTGCAATTAGAAGGCATCATGTTAATGTTACTTAGCTTCGGCTGTTGGAAGTCCTGACGAACCATGTCCAGATAAAACGTCCGGAGTGAAAAAGTTGAATGAAAAAAGGTTGAGTGAGGGAAAAACTAAAAATATAAACAGTAATTAAAAAGTAAAAACCGTAAAGTTGTCAGGTAGCAAAGTAAGGTTGGCAACAAAAACGCACAGCAGCACGTAAACAAGTCTGCAAGTTGTGACCAGCTGATGTGGTTTAAATGATTTTACAAGGCTGATTGAGCTCAGCGCTTGTAATTCACTTGGAGGGGTTGATTGACGTCATTAGGGAATCCATCCCTTAACCCTTGGCTGTAAGTGTTTTGAATAGGGTGTCGGTGACATGGGTGCCTCTTATACTTGTTCATTCACTGAATCCTCATGGGATTGGGAGGGCATTTCAGACCACAAGGTTTAACTAGTTTGTTAGGGTTTTGAGGATTTTCACAGGTGCATGCTCAGTGTGGGAAAGTGTGCCAAGAAATGTGAAAATGTGATGTATTTCTCCTTTCTTTATGCTGCTATACTCAGTAATTCAGCAACAACAGTGTGTTCCTTTGTCAGATTTATAGACATAAAAAAACTTGAATCCAACAATTATAATAAATCACTTTGGGCTGTCCCTCTGTGTACACACTGGTTGAATCAACGTTGTTTCCAAGTAATTTCATTGAAATTACGTGGAACCAAAGTGGAATCAACGCTCAATTGACGTCTGTACATGGAGCAGATGGAGCAGTCGGCAGAGCCGAGGAGTGAACCAGAGCCAATCCGGGAGAAGAGGGAGAATTGGGAGAAGAGGGAAATGGGAGTGTTGTTGAGTTGGTGGAGGATGCACAAATTTTTCACAAAGGAACGTGTTGTCAGTTTGGTGCCACCTGAGTCAGCTCCCCGTACTCGTCCTGAAAAGTGTGTTGAAGTTCCGGAACAATTGATACCGGCTATACGCACCAGGTCTCCAGTACGTCTCAACAGCCCGGTACGTCCTGTGCCTGCTCCTCACATTCGCCCTGAAGTGCGTGTCACCAGTCTGGTGCCACCTGTCCCGGCTCCATGCACTAGGCCTTCAGTGCGCCTGCCAGTCCGGTGTGTCCTGTTCCTGCTCTCCGCACAGGCCCTGAGGTGCGTCTTACCAGTCTGGCGCCACCTGTGCCAGCCCCACGCATCAGGCCTCCAGTGAGCCTTCCCGTTCCAGAGCTTCTGTCGACAGTTCCCAGTCCAGAGCCTCCTGAGACGTTTTACAGTCCAGAGCCTCCTGAGACGGCCCGCAGTCCGGAGCCTCCAGCGGCGGTCTGCGGTCCGGAACCTCCGGTGATGATCCGCGGTCCGGGTCCTTCGGCGACGGTCCAGGGTCCGGTGACACAAAAGCGGAGGGATTAGCGGGCGGAGCGGGGATTACACCCCGAACCGGAAGGTGGAGTCAATCACCACCTTCCGGAGACACCTGAAACCCCACCTCTTTAAGGAATACCTGGGATAGGATAAAGTAATCCTTCTAACCCCCCCTTAAAAGATTTAGATGCACTATTGTAAAGTGGTTGTTCCACTGGATATTATAAGGTGAATGCACCAATTTGTAAGTCGCTCTGGATAAGAGCGTCTGCTAAATGACTTTAATGTAAATGTAAACCGGAGCCGCCTCCTCTGCTGGAGGATCTGGGGGATGAGAAGGTTCTTCGTCCTGCACCAGAGCCGCCACCGACATTAGTCACCCACCCTAACCCTCCATTTTTTGTTTTTGTTGTTGTTTTAGGTGGCGTTCGGAGTCCGCACCTTTGGGGGGGGGGTACTGTCATGTTCTGACCATAGAAAGCTGTTATTTTCTATGGTAGAGTAGGTCAGGGCGTGACATTTTTTTTTCTAGTTTAGATTTTCTATGTTATGTTCTAGTTTTTGTATTTCTATGTTGGGCTTTTTTGGGATGATCTCCAATTAGAGGCAGCTGGTCATCGTTGTCTCAAATTGGAGATCATACTTAAGTAGTTGTTTTTCCCACCTGGGTTTGAGGGAGATTGTTTTTGAGTAAGTGTATGTTGGAACTCTTCATCACGGTTTGTTGTTTTGTTCATTCAGTTTATTTGTATGTATTGCATAGTTTCACAGTTTAATAAAGAAAATGTGGAACGATACACACGCTGCGCTTTGGTCCGCTCCTTCATCCTATGACAACCGTGACAGTCTGTTAGTTCATCATGTCTGTCTGCCTTGTCATCCCTTATTTGTCTGTGTTGTCATCCAATTTCCTACTACATTGGACAATTCAAATGTCAACCTTCTGTTGTACTCAGGAGCAGTGCCGCAATGGGTGTGTCTCAAAGCATCTCACCGTGAATTTTTGAGAAGGTATGACCGGACCATAGAGACCAACAGGGAACACTTTGAAGCATCACAGCAATTACAGTTACAGAGGTCATAAGGAGAAAACCCATGTGTTGACCTGATAATCAATTTAGTAGTCACCTCAATAATCAATCAAACAATTAAGACCAAAAATTCAAGGGCTGTCTAGTGATGGCTTTAACATTTTTCAAGACATTGAAAAGACGTGTAATTCAAAATAATTAAATTACAATCATTCTGCTTATTAGATACTATGAAGAGAAACAACATCAATGATATCATGCTGTTATTAAAACATCTGCACTGTAATTTCCAATAACCATATGCAAATACATACACACATTTTCTGAGTCTCAACATCAAGGTGATATGTTTGATGCTGCATCTGAAAATGTTGTTAATAACTGAGGAAATCATAACCAAACAACTTCACCAGGAATTAAGAGCTGTGAATACTATTTTACCTCAATGGGCACATTGCTAATCAGTTATGAATAGCTATGGTTGTATATTTCATAGAGGAGTATTAAGCAACTTTTGTATGCCATCTTATGGGGAAGTTTGGAAGGACAAATATTTCAAAGGATTAAACTTGGGAAATGTGGTTTTGGTGTTCTTTACAAAAAAAATTGCTTTGAATTCTGTACTCAAGATGGCAAATAATCAGAACTAAAATACTTTTAATTTAAGCCCAACTAAGTAAAATTTGAACCATAAAATGTTTTTACAGTGTAGCATGCAGTGTAGTATCCACCCAAACCCGAATACCCAAGACTCGACCCGGGACCACGACACCTGCATAGCCTACAGCATATAATTATTTTGCTAATAAGTTTAATTTATTGACTTACAGAAAGCCTAGCCAACATTTAAAGACCTATTCGTTAACCAGAAGAGCAACTTGGCTCATAAACATAATTTGTTTGTCATTCGGGTCGAATAATGTCTGGTCTAGACCCGGATCCGTTAGCGTACTGATCCGGTTTAAGTCTGATTGTCCTCGGGTCCGTTCGGGTTCGGGTCCAACTTTTTTGCAATAACTTTTTTTCCTTATTTTTTCTCTAGTAAACAAACTTCAGTTAGTGCTAAATACGGCTGCTAGAATCCTGACTAGAACCAAAAAATTTGATCATATTACTCCAGTGCTAGCCTCCCTACACTGGCTTCCTGTTAAGGCAAGGGCAGATTTCAAGGTTTTACTGCTAACCTACAAAGCATTACATGGGCTTGCTCCTACCTATCTTTCCGATTTGGTCCTGCCGTACATACCTACACGTATGCTACGGTCACAAGACGCAGGCCTCCTAATTGTCCCTAGAATTTCTAAGCAAACGGCTGGAGGTAGACTTTCTCCTATAGAGCTCAATTTTTATGGAATGGTCTGTATACCCATGTGAGAGACGCAGACTCAGTCTCAACCTTTAAGTCTTTACTGAAGACTCATCTCTTCAGTAGGTCCTATGATTAAGTATAGTCTGGCCCAGGAGTGTGAAGGTGAACGGAAAGGCTGGAGCAACGAACCGCCCTTGCTGTCTCTGCCTTGCCGGTTCCCCTCTCTCCACTGGGATTCTCTGCCTCTAACCCTATTACAGGGGCTGAGTCACTGGCTTACTGGTGTTCTTCCATGCCGTCCATGGGAGGGGTGCGTCACTTGAGTGGGTTGAGTCACTGACGTGGTCTTCCTGTCTGGGTTGGCGCCCCCCCCCTTGGGTTGTGCCGTGGCGGAGATCTTTGTGGGCTATACTCGGCCTTGTCTTAGGACGGTAAGTTGGTGGTTGGAGATATCCCTCTAGTGGTGTGGGGGTGGGGTTATATCCTGCCTGTTTGGCCCTGTCCGGGGGTATCATCGGATGGGGCCACAGTGTCTTCTGATCCCTCCTGTCTCAGCCTCCAGTATTTATGCTGCAGTAGTTTATGTGTCGGGGGGCTAGGGTCAGTCTGTTACATCTGGAGTATTCCTCTTGTCTTATCCGGTGTCCTGCGTGAATTTAAATATGCTCTCTCTAATTCTCTCTTTCTCTCTTTCTTTCTTTCTCTCAGAGGACCTGAGCCCTAGGACCATGCCTCAGGACTACCTGGCATGATGACTCCTTGCTGTTCCCAGTCCACCTGGCCGTGCTGCTGCTCCAGTTTCAACTGTTCTGCCTGCGGCTATGGAACCCTGACCTGTTCACCGGACGTGCTTGTTGCACCCTCGACAACTACTATGATTATTATTATTTGACCATGCTGGTCATTTATGAACATTTTAACATCTTGACCATGTTCTGTTATAATATCCACCCGGCACAGCCAGAAGAGGACTGGCCACCCCTCATAGCCTGGTTCCTCTCTAGGTTTCTTCCTAGGTTTTTGGCCTTTCTAGGGAGTTTTTTCTAGGGAGTTTTTCCTAGCCACCGTGCTTCTTTCACATGCATTGCTTGCTGTTTGGGGTTTTAGGCTGGGTTTCTGTACAGCACTTTGAGATATCAGCTGATGTACGAAGGGGTATATAAATAAATTTGATTTGATTTGAGTAGGAAAATATAGAGTGAAAAATGTGTTGATGTCATATAGCCCCTGATAGCACCTATTGAAATGTATCTTGTGATCAGACCTGTGACATCCGGTGAGATCCGATCACCGTTGCCAGGTGGGAAAAGGCTTTGGGACAGGTTGTGAGCTGGTCTGGTGAAACCATTCCCTGAGGTGTATGAGGACACAGGAACTGTAATGTGGCCAAGTGTGAACACATTGAGCGCATTCATTTGCCTTTTGATGATGATAAAGAAGACACTTCTTCACAATTACTGTTTATATTCATTCAAATAGAAAGCTTTATGATGTTATGATTTTATGATGCTCTTGTAATGCTACTGGAGAACTCTTCAGTTTGATAGGATGACATCTAAATTGTCAGTATCTCTGTTTGCCATCATTCTCACTCCAGAGAGTGAATCATATCGCCATGCTGGTGGTGTCAGACAGGTTACCACAGCAACACACCACACACTGCATCTGGGAAATTTTCCACTGAGGATGGTGTCATCTTGGAAATAGAACACGTGTGTGAATGGGGGGAGGAACAAAGCTGACAATGAGCAGACAAAATTGTTTGACAGGGTTAGTGTTAGGGTTGAGGTGAGGGTTAGGTTTGAGCCAGAATGTGGACACCAGTCTAGGGTTAGGGTGGAGGGTTGAGGGTAGGGTTAGGGTTGAGCCAGGATTGGACATGAGTCTAGGTTCAGGGGTAGGGTTGGGGTTAGTGTAAGAGTTAACAATATGAAGAAAAAATAAAAAAGACAACAACAAAAGAGTTAACAATATGTACAATCGCCGTGGCAAATAAGGAATTCCATTATTTCAGTTGGACCAAATCAGAAAGGACCACCCTAACCATAAATCCCTTTGGTCACACTAATTGTACCGTGGCAATGCACCCCACAAACAAACTTGTTGCGGTTGCACTTCACTTGAACTTCCATTTTAATATGTAATTTAGCTCCATGCTCCAGTTGTTAGTGGTTTTCGGCATCTGACGCTAAGTGTGTGTGTTTTGTGTGTGTGTGTGTGTGTGTGTGTGTGTGTGTGTCTGTGTGTGTGTGTGTGTGGTTGCTCACAGAGCATGCGCATGGGTTAGCCCTAGGCTGTACATATGAGTGTGTCTTTGTTCTATAAATACACAGTTGAACATGCCTGCCTGTGAGATTCAGACTCTCCTCAGACACAAACACTAATCACAGTTGGCAATTTGTGTGGAGGAAGAGATCAGGAAGACCCCGGTCTGTTACTTTGTTTGTTTATATCTCTCTCTCTCTCTCTCTCTCTCTCTCTCTCTCTCTCTCTCTCTCTCTCTCTCTCTCTCTCTCTCTCTCTCTCTCTCTCTCTCTCAATTCAGTTTCAATTTAAGGGACTTTATTGGCTTGGGAAACATATGTTACATTGCCAGAGAAAGTGAAATACTGTAGTTAACAAACAAAAGTGAAAAAAAAACTATAAAAAATGAACAGTAAACATTACACTCACAAAAGTTCCAAAAGAATAAAGACATTTAAAATGGCATATTATGCCTATGTACAGTCATGGCCAAAAGTTTTGAGAATGACAAAAATATTAATTTTCACAACGTCTGCTGCCTCAGTTTGTATGATGGCAATTTGCATATACTCCAGAATGTTATGAAGAGTGATCAGATGAATTGCAATTAATTGCAAAGTCCCTCTTTGCCATGCAAATGAACTGAGTCCCAAAAAAACATTTCCACTGCATTTCAGCCCTGCCACAAAAGGACCAGCTGACATCATGTCAGTGATTCTCTCGTTAACACAGGTGTGAGTGTTGACGAGGACAAGGCTGGAGATCACTCTGTCATGCTGATTGAGTTCGAATAACAGACTGGAAGCTTCAAAAGGAGGGTGGTGCTTGGAATCATTGTTCTTCCTTTGTCAACCATGGTTACTGTCGTCCCGTGTGGCTCAGTTGGTAGAGCATGGTGTTTGCAACGCCAGGGTTGTGGGTTTGATTCCCACGGGGGACCAGTACGGGGAAAAAAATGTATGAAATGTATGCATTCACTACTGTAAGTCGCTCTGGATAAGAGCATCTACTAAAATGTCAAAATCTTACCACCAAGGAAACATGTGCCATCATCATTGCTTTGCACAAAAAGGGCTTCACAGGCAAGGATATTGCTGCCTGTAAGATTGCACCTAAATCAACCATTTATTGGATCATCAAGAACTTCAAGGAGAGCGGTTCAATTGTTGTGAAGAAGGCTTCAGGGCGCCCAAGAATGACCAGCAAGCGCCAAGACCATCTCCTAAAGATTCAGCTGCGGGATCGGGGCACCACCAGTACAGAGCTTGCTCAGGAATGGCAGCAGGCGGGTGTGAGTGCATCTGCACGCACAGTGAGGTGAAGACTTTTGGAGGATGGCCTGGTGTCAAGAAGGGCAGCAAAGAAGCCACTTCTCTCCAGGAAAAACATCAAGGACAGACTGATATTCTGCAAAAGGTACAGGGATTGGACTGCTGAGGACTGGGATAAAGTCATTTTCTCTGATGAATCCCCTTTCAGATTGTTTGGTGCATCCGTAAAAAAGCTTGTCCGGAGAAGACAAGGTGAGCGCTACCATCAGTCCTGTGCCATGCCAACAGCAAAGCATCCTGAGATCATTCATGTGTGGGGTTGCTTCTCAGCCAAGGGAGTGGGCTCACTCACAATTTTTCCTAAGAACACAGCCATGAATAAAGAATGGAACCAACACATCCTCCGAGAGTAACTTCTCCCAACCATTCAATAACAGTTTGGTGACGAACATGGCCTTTTCCAGCATGATGGAGCACCTTGCCATAAGGTAAAAGTTATAACTAAGTGGCTCAGGGAACAAAACATCTATATTTTGGATCCATGGCCAGGAAAATCCCCAGACCTTAATCCCATTGAGAACTTGTGGTCAATCCTCAAGAGGCGGGTGGACAAACAAAAACCCACAAATTCTGACAAACTCCAAGCATTGATTATGCAAGAATGGGCTGCCATCAGTCAGGATGTGGCCCAGAAGTTAATTGACAGTGTGCCAGGGCGGATTGCAGAGGTCTTGAAAAAGAAGGGTCAACACTGCAAATATTGACTCTGCATCAACTTCATGTAATTGTCAAAAAAAGGCTTTGACACTTCTGAAATGCTTGTAATTATACTTCAGTATTCCATAGTAACATTTGACAAAAATATCTAAAGACACTGAAGCAGCAAACTTTGTGAAAATTAATATTTGTGTCATTCTCAAAACTTTTGGCCACGACTGTACAGTGTTGTAACAATGTGCAAATAGTTAAAGTACAAAAGGGAAAAAACATAAACATAAATATGGGTTCAAATCAAATCCTATTTTTTTGTCACATGCGCTGAATACAACAGGTGTAGTAGACCTTACTCTGAAATGCTTACTTACAAGCCAACAATGCAGTTTTAAGAAAAATATTTACTAAATAGTCCGGGTAGCCATTTGATTAGCTGTTCAGCAGTCTTATGGCTTGGGGGTAGAAGCTGTTAAAACTTCTTAGGGAAAGCTGCCTTCTTTTAGATTTTTGCCTAAAATTACATACCAAATCTAACTGCCTGTTGCTCAAGCCCTGAAGCAAGGATATGCATATTCTTGGTACCATTTGAAAGGAAACACTTTGAAGTTTGTTTAATGTGAATTGAATGTAGGAGAATATAACACAATAGATGTGGTAGAAGAAAATACAAAGAAAAAACCCACCAGTTTTTTCTACCACCATCTTTGAAATGCAAGAGAAAAGTCCCAGTTCTAGCCATCACTCTGGATGCAATTCCGCTGGTGTCCACAAGATGGCAGCAGTGTATGTGCAAAGTTTCAGATAGATAACTTGAAGTATGAGCAAACTACATGACATTTAATGTGACGTCACCCAGGTACATTTGGGCAAATCGTGAAGGAGACATTTGCATTCATATTAAATTTTTCTGCAAGAATATCGTCAAATCTGTATACTTGGACTTTGATTTAGCTTTTCCAGTATTAGTAGCCATATTATAAGTTCAACATTTGCAAAACAACCAGTTTTCATAACTTCATAACTCTGAATATTCTTATAATTTTTGTCCAAAAGGAAAAGGCATGCTGTCGCACAAGGTTAGTAGCTACATTTTACGACAGATACAGGGTTTTCATATGCTCCCGTAAATCCCAGCTCATTGGCTATCTAGCTAGCTTTGTTTGACCACGATTGGTGCTTATTTGACAAAGTTAGAGTCATTCAAGTGAAGACCGCCCGCATCATTGGCGTGCCATGAAGGTGTCGCTCTCTGACCAAATATGGTATCCTATAGGATATACTACACCCCTAATGATATAGTGAAGTCTGGTTACGTTCTAGGATCTCTGAGGAATAAATACGAAAGTGATTTGACTGGTTGAAACAACGTTTAGGGTTAGATTTTCACAGATTCCTTTGCAAATTGAACGAGTGAAAATACAAAATCGATCGTGCATGCTATATGGACCTTTTTGGGATATGAAAAATAATTTTATCTAACAAAACGACACTTCATGTTATCTCTGAGACCCTTTGAATGATAAACCAGTGCAGTTATATTAACAAGAATTTAAGGTTTCAGCCGATATAAGACACTTATATGTAGCGACATTTTATGTTTCTCTAAAATCTGCGATCGTGACACAAGACAACTGTCCCGTTGACGGGACGCTGATCCCTATTAAGAAGCATTTTGGACCGAGACTTGGTACTCCGGTACCGCTTGCCATGCGATAGCAGAGAGAACAGTCTATGACCAGGGTGGCTGGAGTCTTTGGCAATTTTTAGGGCCTTCCTATGACACCGCCTTGTGTAGAGGTCCTGGATGGTAGGAAGCTTAGACCCAGTGATGTACTAGGCCGTACGCACTACCCTCTGTAGTGCCTTGCGGTCGGAAGCCAAGCAGTTGCCATACCAGGTGGTGATGCAACCAGTCAGGATGCTCTCTATGGTGCAGCTGTAGAACTTTTTGAAGATCTGAAGACCCATGCCAAATCTCTTCAGTCTCCTGAGAGGGAATAGGTGTTGTCATGCCCGCTTCACGACTGTCTTGGTGTGTTTGGACCATGATAGTTTGTTGGTGATGTGGACACCAAGGAACTTGAAGCTCTCAACCTGCTCCACTACAGCCCTGTCGATGAGAATGGGGGCGTGCTTTGCCTTCGTTTTCCTGTAGTCCACGATCATCTCCTTTTTCTTGATCACGATGAGGGAGAGATTGTTTACCTGGCACCACACTACCACACACTTCCACTTCCTCCCTATAGGCTGTCTCATCGTTGTCGGTGATCCGGACAACACAATCGTGTCGTTGGAAAACTTAATGATGGTGTTGGAGTTGTTCTGGGCCATGTAGTCATGGGTGAACAGGGAGAACAGGAGGGGACTAAGCACGCATCCCTGAGGGAAAAAAGTATGCTCATGTTATGCAGGATCTTGATTGTTACTGAGTCTTTTGCAACGGGTTTTGTTAACTTGGCTGCCTGCTTTGTCACTGGTTGCTCTGAAGCAACCGGTGTTGAGGATCAGTGTCGCAGACGTGTTGTTGCCTATCCTTACCACCTGAGGGCAGCCCGTCAGGAAATCCAGTTTCCAGTTGAGGAGGGAGGTGTTTAGTCCCAGAGTCCTTAGTTTAGTGATGAGCTTTGAGGGCACTGTGGTGTTGAACGCTGAGCTGTAGTCAGTGAACAGCATTCTCACGTAGGTGTTCCTTTTGTCCAGGTGGGAAAGGGCAGTGTTGAGATTGCGTCATCTGTGAATCTGTTGGGGCGGTATGCAAATTGGAGTGCCTCTAGGGATCCTGGGATGATGGTGTTGATGTGAGCCATGACCAGCCTTTCAAAGCACTTCATGGCTACAGATGTGAGTGCTACGGGTCGATAGTCATTTAGGCAGGTTACCTTGGTGTTCTTGGGCACTATGGTGGTCTGCTTGAAACATGTAGGTATTACAGACTTGTGCAGGGACAGGTTGAAAATGTCAGTGAAGACACTTGCCAGTTGGTCAGCGAATGCTCGGTGTACACGTCCTGGTAATCCGTCTGGCCCCGGGGCCTTGTGAATGTTGACCTGTTTAAAGGTCATACTCATATCGACTATGGCGAGCGTGATCACACAGCTGGTGCTCTCGTGCATGATTCAGTGTTGCTTACCTCGAAGCGAGCATAGAAGTAATTGAGCTCGTCTGGTGGGCTTGTGTCACTGGGCAGCTCGCGGCTGGGCTTCCCTTTGTAGTCTGTAATAGTTTGCAAGCCCTGCCACATCCGACGAGCGTCGGAGCACACATAGTAGGATTCACAATGGTGTTTGTGCTTCACTGGTTGCCCTTTTCTTTTGGCAACAGGTCACAAATATTGCTGCTGTAATTGCACACTGTGGTATTTCACCCAGTAGATATGGGAGTTTATCCAAATTGGATTTGTTTTCAAATTCTTTGTGGGTCTGTGTAATCTGAGAGAAATATGTGTCTCTAATATGGTCATACATTTGGCAGGGGGTTAGGAAGTGCAGCTCAGTTTCCACCTCATTTTGTGGGCATTGTGGACATAGCCTGTCTTCTCTTGAGAGCCAGGTCTGCCTACAGTGGCATTTCTCTATAGCAAGGTTATGCTCACTGAGTCTGTACATAGTCAAAGCTTTCCTTAATTTTGGATCAATCACAGTGGTCAGGTATTCTGCCACTCTGTACTCTCTGTTTAGGTCCTAATAGCATTCTAGTTTGCTCTGTTTTTTCTTTTTCTTTTTTCTCATTCTTTCCAATGTGTCAAGTAATTAATCTTTTTGTTTTCTCATTATTTGGTTGGGTAAAATTGTGATGCTGTCCTGGGGCTCTGTGGGGTCTGTTTGTGTTTGTAAACAGAGCCCCACGACCAGCTTGCTTAGGGGACTCTTCTCCAGGTTCATCTCTCTGTAGGTAATGGCTTTGTTATGGAAGGTGGGAATCGCTTCCTTTTAGTTGGTTGCAGAATTGAATGGTTGTTTTCTGGATTTTGATAATTAGCAGGTATCGGCCTAATATTTTTGGAGAATTCCGCATGCGGTCTCAATTTGGTGTTTGTCCAATTTAGTGAATTCTTGGTTGGTGAGCGGACCCCAGACTTCACACCCTTGAAGGGCAATGGGTTCTGTAAGTGGTTCAATTATTTTGTGCCAGATCCTACTTGGTATGTCGAATTTTATGTTCCTTTTGATTCCATAGAAGGCCCCTCTTGCCTTGTCTCTCAGAACATTCACAGCTTTGTGGAAGTTACCTGTGGTGCTGATGTTTAGGCTGAGGTATGTATAGTTTTTTTGTGTGCTCTAGGGCAACAGTGTTTAGATGGAATTTGTATTTATGGTCCTGGCAACTGGACCTTTTTTAGAACACCGTTATTTTTGTCTTACTGAGATTTACTGTCAGGTCCCAAGTCTGACAGAATCTGTGCAGAAGATCTAGGTGCTGCTGTAGGCCCTCCTTGGTTGGGGATAGAAGAACCAGAGCATCAGCAAACAGTAGACATTTGACTTCAGATTCTAGTAGGGTGAGGCCGGGTGCTGCAGACTGTTCTACTGCCCTCGCCAATTTGCTGATATATATGTTGAAGAGGGTGGGGCTTAAGCTGCATCCCTGTCTCACCCTAAGGCCCAGTGGAAAGAAATGTGGTTTTTTTGTTGCCAATTTTAACCGCACACTTGTGGTTTGTGTACATGGATTTTATAATGTCGTATGTTTTTCCCCCAACACGTCTTTCCATCAATTTGTATAGCAGACCTGACCTTGTTGCCAAATTGAGTTAAAAGCCTTTTGAAGTCAACAAAGCATAAGGAGACCTTGTCTTTGTTTTGGTTTGTTTGTTTGTCAATTAGGGAGTGCAGGGTGAATACGTGGTCTATCATACGGTAATTTGGTAAAAAGCCAATTTGACATTTGCTCAGTACATTGCTTTCACTAAGGAAATGTACGATTCTGCTGTTAATGATAATGCCGAGGATTTTCCCAAGGTTGCTTTTGACACATATCCCATGGTAGATATTGGGGTCAAATTCTTCTCCACTTTTGTGGATTGGGGTGATCAGTCCTTGGTCCCAAATATTGGGGAAGATGCCAGAGCTGAGGATAATGTTCAAGAGTTTAAGTATAGCCTATAAGAATTTGTGGTCTATATATTTTATCATTCCATTTAGGATACCATCAACACCACAGGCCTTTTTGGGTTGGAGGCTTTCTATTTTGTCCTGTAGTTCATTCAATGTAATTGGAGAATCCAGTGGGTTCTGGTAGTCTTTAATAGTTGATTCTAAAATGTGTTTTGATCATGCATATGTTTTTGATGTTTGTTCTTTGTTATTGGGCCAAAAATGATTGGAGAAGTGGTTTATTAACTATACATCTCAATTTTGAATAGATTACTCTTTGTGTTGTTGTTTGTTTAGTGTGTTCCAATTTTCTCAGAAGTGGTTAGATTCTATGGATTCTTCAATTATATTGAGCTGATTTCTGACGTGCTGTTCCTTCTTTTTCCATAGTGTATATTATTACTTAATATTATTCAGTTCCTTTGGCTTTGATGCCTCATGATTGAGTATTGCTCTGTTCAAGTAGACTGTGATTATGCTGTGATCTGATAGGGGTGTCAGTAGGCTGACTGTGAACGCTCTTAGAGAGTCTGGGTTGAGGTCCGTGATAAAGTAGTGTACAGTATACTGCCACGAGATGACCTATAGGTGTAACTACTATAGGAGTCCCCTTGAAGCCTACCATTGACTATGTACATACCAAGCGTGCGACAGAGCTGCAGGAGTTTTAACCTGTTTTTGTTGGTTATGTTGTTGCAGTATTCCTAGCGGGGCATATGGGGGAGGGAATGCTGTCACCTCCAGGTAGGTCTTTGTCCCCATGTGATGAGGGTGTCAGGTTCTTGCCCAGTTCTAATGTTTCGGTTGCCACAGTCTAGTGCATGTCCCTGGGCCTGGAAATTATTGATTTCCCCCTCTAGGATGGAGAAGCTGTCTTCATTAAGGTATGGGGATTCTAGTGGGGGGATATAGGTAGCACAAAGGAGGACATTTTTCTCTGTTGAGATCATTTCCTTTTGAATTTCTAGTCAAAAGTTAAAATGTTCCTGTTTTGATTAATTTAATAGAGTGAGTTAGGTCTGCTCTATACCAAATTAGCATATCCCCTGAGTCCTTTCCCTGTTTTACACCTGGTAGTTTGGTGGATGAGACTACTAGCGCTCTGTAAACTAGAGGGCAACAAGTGGGTCCATCTCCTCTATACCATGTTTCTTGTAGGATAATAATGTCTGTATTTCTGATTTATTTGGTGAAGTCCATGTTCCTGCTCTTTAGGCCAAAGGCAGATGACCTCAGGCCTTGGATATTCTAGGATGAGATAGTGAAGGCTTTGTGTTCCCTAAAGTGTCCAATGTTGTTAGTTGTGTGGTTTGACCACAGACCAGTAAGTGTGAGAAGAGCCTGCTGAGCATCTGGTACATGTCATTGGCTTAGGCAAGTGTAAGAGCGGGTGTTGGGCCTGTTTGCATGCCCATGGCCTGGGCTATGTGTGACTTTCATGTTGAGGACCTCTTTGTGGGAGTGGGTGGCATGGGGTGGGAAGGAGGGACATAGGTCTGATCTGAGGGGGCCTATATAGGGTGTGAGCATGGTTGGTATGGGGGGGGTATTGATTGGTTGGGGGGGGTGTGGATGTGGCTGGTGGTGCTGTGATCTGGATGTAGACCCTCTATGTGTAGGTCTGGGGGGGTGGATGTGGCTGGTGGTGCTGTGGTCTGGATGTAGACCCTCTATGTGTAGGTCTGGGGGGGTGGATGTGGCTGGTGGTGCTGTGGTCTGGATGTAGACCCTCTATGTGTAGGTCTGGGGGGTGGATGTGGCTGGTGGTGCTGTGGTCTGGATGTAGACCCTCTATGTGTAGGTCTGGGGGGGGGGTGGCTGGTGGTGCTGGTGGTGCTGTGGTCTGGATGTAGACCCTCTATGTGTAGGTCTGGGGGGGGGGTGGCTGGTGGTGCTGTGGTCTGGATGTAGACCCTCTATGTGTAGGTCTGGGGGGGGTAGATGTGGCTGGTGGTGCTGTGGTCTGGATGTAGACCCTCTATGTGTAGGTCTGGGGGGGTAGATGTGGCTGGTGGTGCTGTGGTCTGGATGTAGACCCTCTATGTGTAGGTCTGGGGGGGTGGATGTGGCTGGTGGTGCTGTGCTCTGGATGTAGACCCTCTATGTGTAGGTCTGGGGGGGGGTAGATGTGGCTGGTGGTGCTGTGGTCTGGATGTAGACCCTCTATGTGTAGGTCTGGGGGGGTGGATGTGGCTGGTGGTGCTGTGGTCTGGATGTAGACCCTCTATGTGTAGGTCTGGGGGAGGGGTGTGGCTGGTGGTGTTGTGGTCTGGATGTAGGCCCTCTATGTGTAGGTCTGGGGGGGGCTGGTGGTGCTGGTGGTGCTGTGGTCTGGATGTAGACCCTCTATGTGTAGGTCTGGGGGGGGGTTGGCTGGTGGTGCTGTGCTCTGGATGTAGACCCTCTATGTGTAGGTCTGGGGGGGTAGATGTGGCTGGTGGTGCTGTGCTCTGGATGTAGACCCTCTATGTGTAGGTCTGGGGGGGGGTAGATGTGGCTGGTGGTGCTGTGGTCTGGATGTAGACCCTCTATGTGTAGGTCTGGGGGGTGGATGTGGCTGGTGGTGCTGTGGTCTGGATGTAGACCCTCTATGTGTAGGTCTGGGGGGGGGTGGCTGGTGGTGCTGGTGGTGCTGTGGTCTGGATGTAGACCCTCTATGTGTAGGTCTGGGGGGGGGGTGGCTGGTGGTGCTGTGGTCTGGATGTAGACCCTCTATGTGTAGGTCTGGGGGGGTAGATGTGGCTGGTGGTGCTGTGCTCTGGATGTAGACCCTCTATGTGTAGGTCTGGGGGGGGGGTAGATGTGGCTGGTGGTGCTGTGGTCTGGATGTAGACCCTCTATGTGTAGGTCTGGGGGGTGGATGTGGCTGGTGGTGCTGTGGTCTGGATGTAGACCCTCTATGTGTAGGTCTGGGGGGGGCTAGTGGTGCTGTGGTCTGGATGTAGACCCTCATGTGTAGGTCTGGGGGGGCTGGTGGTGCTGTGGTCTGGATGTAGACCCTCTATGTGTAGGTCTGGGGGGGGGTGGCTGGTGGTGCTGTGGTCTGGATGTAGACCCTCTATGTGTAGGTCTGGGCGGGGTAGATGTGGCTGGTGGTGCTGTGGTCTGGATGTAGACCCTCTATGTGTAGGTCTGGGGGGTGGATGTGGCTGGTGGTGCTGTGGTCTGGATGTAGACCCTCTATGTGTAGGTCTGGGGGGGGCTGGTGGTGCTGGTGGTGCTGTGGTCTGGATGTAGACCCTCTATGTGTAGGTCTGGGGGGGGGTGGCTGGTGGTGCTGTGGTCTGGATGTAGACCCTCTATGTGTAGGTCTGGGGGGGGTAGATGTGGCTGGTGGTGCTGTGGTCTGGATGTAGACCCTCTATGTGTAGGTCTGGGGGGGTGGATGTGGCTGGTGGTGCTGTGCTCTGGATGTAGACCCTCTATGTGTAGGTCTGGGGGGGGTAGATGTGGCTGGTGGTGCTGTGGTCTGGATGTAGACCCTCTATGTGTAGGTCTGGGGGGGTGGATGTGGCTGGTGGTGCTGTGGTCTGGATGTAGACCCTCTATGTGTAGGTCTGTGGGAGGGGTGTGGCTGGTGGTGTTGTGGTCTGGATGTAGGCCCTCTATGTGTAGGTCTGGGGGGGGGGCTGGTGGTGCTGGTGGTGCTGTGGTCTGGATGTAGACCCTCTATGTGTAGGTCTGGGGGGGGGCTGGTGGTGCTGTGGTCTGGATGTAGACCCTCTATGTGTAGGTCTGGGGGGGTAGATGTGGCTGGTGGTGCTGTGCTCTGGATGTAGACCCTCTATGTGTAGGTCTGGGGGGGGGTAGATGTGGCTGGTGGTGCTGTGGTCTGGATGTAGACCCTCTATGTGTAGGTCTGGGGGGGGGTGGCTGGTGGTGCTGTGGTCTGGATGTAGACCCTCTATGTGTAGGTCTGGGGGGTAGATGTGGCTGGTGGTGCTGTGCTCTGGATGTAGACCCTCTATGTGTAGGTCTGGGGGGGGTAGATGTGGCTGGTGGTGCTGTGGTCTGGATGTAGACCCTCTATGTGTAGGTCTGGGGGGGGGCTGGTGGTGCTGTGGTCTGGATGTAGACCCTCTATGTGTAGGTCTGGGGGGGTAGATGTGGCTGGTGGTGCTGTGCTCTGGATGTAGACCCTCTATGTGTAGGTCTGGGGGGGGGTAGATGTGGCTGGTGGTGCTGTGGTCTGGATGTAGACCCTCTATGTGTAGGTCTGGGGGGGTGGATGTGGCTGGTGGTGTTGTGGTCTGGATGTAGGCCCTCTATGTGTAGGTCTGGGGGGGGGGCTGGTGGTGCTGTGGTCTGGATGTAGACCCTCTATGTGTAGGTCTGGGCGGGGTAGATGTGGCTGGTGGTGCTGTGGTCTGGATGTAGACCCTCTATGTGTAGGTCTGGGGGGTGGATGTGGCTGGTGGTGCTGTGGTCTGGATGTAGACCCTCTATGTGTAGGTCTGGGGGGGGGGGTGGCTGGTGGTGCTGGTGGTGCTGTGGTCTGGATGTAGACCCTCTATGTGTAGGTCTGGGGGGGGGTGTGGCTGGTGGTGCTGTGGTCTGGATGTAGACCCTCTATGTGTAGGTCTGGGGGGGTGGATGTGGCTGGTGGTGCTGTGGTCTGGATGTAGACCCTCTATGTGTAGGTCTGGGGGGGTGGATGTGGCTGGTGGTGCTGTGGTCTGGATGTAGACACTCAATGTGTAGGTCTGGGGGGGGTGGATGTGGCTGGTGGTGCTGTGGTCTGGATGTAGACCCTCTATGTGTAGGTCTGGGGGGAGGGTGTGGCTGGTGGTGTTGTGGTCTGGATGTAGGCCCTCTATGTGTAGGTCTGGGGGGGGCTGGTGGTGCTGGTGGTGCTGTGGTCTGGATGTAGACCCTCTATGTGTAGGTCTGGGGGGGGGGCTTGTGGTGCTGTGGTCTGGATGTAGACCCTCTATGTGTAGGTCTGGGGGGGGTGGCTGGTGGTGCTGTGGTCTGGATGTAGACCCTCTATGTGTAGGTCTGGGGGGGAGATGTGGCTGGTGGTGCTGTGGTCTGGATGTAGACCCTCTATGTGTAGGTCTGGGGGGGGTAGATGTGGCTGGTGGTGCTGTGGTCTGGATGTAGACCCTCTATGTGTAGGTCTGGGGGGGTGGATGTGGCTGGTGGTGCTGTGGTCTGGATGTAGACCCTCTATGTGTAGGTCTGGGGGGGGGGCTGGTGGTGCTGTGGTCTGGATGTAGACCCTCTATGTGTAGGTCTGGGGGGGTAGATGTGGCTGGTGGTGCTGTGCTCTAGATGTAGACCCTCTATGTGTAGGTCTGGGGGGGGGGCTGGTGGTGCTGTGGTCTGGATGTAGACCCTCTATGTGTAGGTCTGGGGGGGGGGTGGCTGGTGGTGCTGTGGTCTGGATGTAGACCCTCTATGTGTAGGTCTGGGCGGGGTAGATGTGGCTGGTGGTGCTGTGCTCTGGATGTAGACCCTCTATGTGTAGGTCTGGGGGGGGGTGGCTGGTGGTGCTGTGGTCTGGATGTAGACCCTCTATGTGTAGGTCTGGGCGGGGTAGATGTGGCTGGTGGTGCTGTGCTCTGGATGTAGACCCTCTATGTGTAGGTCTGGGGGGGGGTGGATGTGGCTGGTGGTGCTGAGGTCTGGATGTAGACCCTCTATGTGTAGGTCTGGGGGGAGGTGGTGGATGTGGTCTGGATGTAGACCCTCTATGTGTAGGTCTGGGGGGGTGGATGTGGCTGGTGGTGCTGTGGTCTGGATGTAGACCCTCTATGTGTAGGTCTGGGGGGGGTTGGATGTGGCTGGTGGTGCTGTGGTCTGGATGTAGGCCCTCTATGTGTAGGTCTGGGGGGGTGGATGTGGCTGGTGGTGCTGTGGTCTGGATGTAGACCCTCTATGTGTAGGTCTGGGGGGTGGATGTGGCTGGTGGTGCTGTGGTCTGGATGTAGACTCTCTATGTGTAGGTCTGGGGGGGGTGTGTGTGGCTTGTGGTGCTGTGGTCTGGATGTAGACCCTCTATGTGTAGGTCTTGGGGGGGGTTGGATGTGGCTGGTGGTGCTGTGGTCTGGATGTAGACCCTCTATGTGTAGGTCTGGGGGGGTGGATGTGGCTGGTGGTGCTGTGGTCTGGATGTAGACCCTCTATGTGTAGGTCTGGGGGGGGTGGATGTGGCTGGTGGTGCTGTGGTCTGGATGTAGACCCTCTATGTGTAGGTCTGGGGGGGGTGGATGTGGCTGGTGGTGCTGTGGTCTGGATGTAGACCCTCTATGTGTAGGTCTGGGGGGGTGGATGTGGCTGGTGGTGCTGTGGTCTGGATGTAGACCCTCTATGTGTAGGTCTGGGGGGTTGGATGTGGCTGGTGGTGCTGTGGTCTGGATGTAGACCCTCTATGTGTAGGTCTGGGGGGGGTGGATGTGGCTGTTGGTGCTGTGGTCTGGATGTAGACCCTCTATGTGTAGGTCTGGGGGGGGGGTTGGATGTGGCTGGTGGTGCTGTGGTCTGGATGTAGACCCTCTATGTGTAGGTCTGGGGGGGGGGTGGATGTGGCTGTTGGTGCTGTGGTGTGGATGTAGACCCTCTATGTGTAGGTCTGGGGGGGGTGGCTTGTGGTGCTGTGGTCTGGATGTAGACCCTCTATGTGTAGGTCTGGGGGGGGTGGATGTGGCTGGTGGTGCTGTGGTCTGGATGTAGGCCCTCTATGTGTAGGTCTGGGGGGGTGTGTTTGGTGGTGTTGTGGTCTGGATGTAGACCCTCTATGTGTAGGTCTGGGGGGTGGATGGGGCTGGTGGTGCTGTGGTCTGGATGTAGACCCTCTATGTGTAGGTCTGGGGGGGGATGTGGCTGGTGGTGCTGTGGTCTGGATGCAGACCCTCTATGTGTAGGTCTGGGGGGGGTGGATGTGGCTGGTGGTGCTGTGGTCTGGATGTAGACCCTCTATGTGTAGGTCTGGGGGGGTGGATGTGGCTGGTGGTGCTGTGGTCTGGATGTAGACCCTCTATGTGTAGGTCTGGGGGGGGTGGCTGGTGGTGCTGTGGTCTGGATGTAGACCCTCTATGTGTAGGTCTGGGGGGGTGGATGTGGCTGGTGGTGCTGTGGTCTTGATGTAGACCCTCTATGTGTAGGTCTGGGGGGGGTGGCTGGTGGTGCTGTGGTCTGGATGTAGACCCTCTATGTGTAGGTCTGGGGGGGTTGGATGTGGCTGGTGGTGCTGTGGTCTGGATGTAGACCCTCTATGTGTAGGTCTGGGGGGGGTGGATGTGGCTGTTGGTGCTGTGGTCTGGATGTAGACCCTCTATGTGTAGGTCTGGGGGGGGTGGCTTGTGGTGCTGTGGTCTGGATGTAGACCCTCTATGTGTAGGTCTGGGGGGGTAGATGTGGCTGGTGGTGCTGTGGTCTGGATGTAGGCCC
Source organism: Salmo salar (assembly GCF_905237065.1). Taxonomy (NCBI): domain Eukaryota; kingdom Metazoa; phylum Chordata; class Actinopteri; order Salmoniformes; family Salmonidae; genus Salmo; species Salmo salar. Next base: position 25,953,560 of record NC_059450.1, read on the forward strand.
TCTATGTGTAGGTCTGGGGGGGTGTGTTTGGTGGTGTTGTGGTCTGGATGTAGACCCTCTATGTGTAGGTCTGGGGGGGTAGATGTGGCTGGTGGTGCTGTGGTCTGGATGTAGACCCTCTATGTGTAGGTCTGGGGGGGTGTGTGGCTTGTGGTGCTGTGGTCTGGATGTAGACCCTCTATGTGTAGGTCTGGGGGGGTTGGATGTGGCTGGTGGTGCTGTGGTCTGGATGTAGACCCTCTATGTGTAGGTCTGGGGGGGGTGGATGTGGCTGTTGGTGCTGTGGTCTGGATGTAGACCCTCTATGTGTAGGTCTGGGGGGGGTGGCTTGTGGTGCTGTGGTCTGGATGTAGACCCTCTATGTGTAGGTCTGGGGGGGTAGATGTGGCTGGTGGTGCTGTGGTCTGGATGTAGGCCCTCTATGTGTAGGTCTGGGGGGGTGTGTTTGGTGGTGTTGTGGTCTGGATGTAGACCCTCTATGTGTAGGTCTGGGGGGGTAGATGTGGCTGGTGGTGCTGTGGTCTGGATGTAGACCCTCTATGTGTAGGTCTGGGGGGGTGGATGTGGCTGTTGGTGCTGTGGTCTGGATGTAGACCCTCTATGTGTAGGTCTGGGGGGGGTGGCTTGTGGTGCTATGGTCTGGATGTAGGCCCTCTATGTGTAGGTCTGGTGGGGGTGGATGTGGCTGGTGGTGCTGTGGTCTGGATGTAGGCCCTCTATGTGTAGGTCTGGGGGGGTGTGTCTGGTGGTGTTGTGGTCTGGATGTAGACCCTCTATGTGTAGGTCTGGGGGGGGTGGATGTGGCTGGTGGTGCTGTGGTCTGGATGTAGACCCTCTATGTGTAGGTCTGGGGGGAGGGGTGGATGTGGCTGGTGGTGCTGTGGTCTGGATGCAGACCCTCTATGTGTAGGTCTGGGGGGGTGGATGTGGCTGGTGGTGCTGTGGTCTGGATGTAGACCCTCTATGTGTAGGTCTGTCTGTTTGGGAAAAAGTTTATTTTCTTTTATATATTTCCTGTTTGTGTCCATAAGGAGTACAATCTGTGGCTTGTGTATGTCCTCAGTAGGTGTGGGGGGGTTGTCAGGAGGGCTATCAGGGGTGCTGACAGGGGGGGTGGGATCCCCCGGGCTTGGGGTTCTTCATTTATCTGTCCTGCTGAGACATTGAGGCTATGTTCTGCTGTGGTGTCAAGAGTTTAGTCAGGATCTGAGGTGGGCTGTTCTGCTGGCTTCTCTGTGGGGGTGGCCAGCTCTCTAATGGGTTGTTCTCTGTCACACATCATCTTTCTCACCTTCTCCTCCAGCACGCTCACCTTCTCCTCTTGTGCTCTGTTTTTCTCCTGCCGCTGGGCCTTCTTCTGCCGCTCCTGCTCTTTCTCCTGTTGAAGTTGTCTCACCACAGTGTAGACATGTCTCTCTCCCCCTCCAGCTCTCCAGGTCTGTTGTTGTGCTGGACTGTTGTCTGGGTCTTTGCTAACTGGAGTGTGTTCACCTGCCACTTGCCTTACCCCCAACTCTGTGAATTTATCATTTTTATTAACCTTTATTTAACTAGGCAAGTTAGTTAAGAACAAATTCTTATTTTCAATGACAGCCTAGGAACAGTGGGTTAACTGCCTTGTTCAGGGGCAGAACAACAGATTTTTACCTTGTCAGCTCTGGGGTTCTTGCTTAGTTGCTCTCCCTCTCTCCCAGCCCTCCTATCTCTCTCTTTAGCTTGCTGTCTTGCTCTTTCTCTCTTCTTCTCTATCCCTTGCTCTCTCTTTCTCTATCACTCTCTCTTTTTCTCTTTCTCTGCCCCCCCTGTCTCTCTCCCCCTTTTTTGCTTAGTTTCTCTCCCTCTCCCTTTCCCTCCCAGCCCTCCTTGCTGTCTCTTTCTCTCTTTCTCTCTCTCGCTCGCTCTTTCTCTCCCACACAAACAAACACACACACATATGCTTCATGCCCATAGATTTGTCCTGTTTTGTAATTTTTCTGATGTTAAATCAATTACTGAAACTCATTTTGAAGCCCACATTTCATCATCATTATTTATTAAAAAAAGGATATGTCAGCAGTATTTTGTGGAGGGGGCACAATGACTGGACCGGGCAAACCAACCCATTTCAGACTATAAATTAAGTTAGAGTAGATTGTCTAACTATCTTAGCTGGCATGACTGCTGGCAAGGTTGCTAGACTTTAGAAAATACAAATACCAGTGTGGCAGTTGTACTATACTCCTAAGGCATAAGAGTTCATAAAGAAAATGTGTGCATAACGCCCCTGCACATACACACACAATGAAACACACATTCTATTTTAAGAGCAGACTCACACAGTTCACTCATACAGTCTTTCTATGTTTCATGTCATTGAGGACTCTAAGGAAATACAGTTTTATCATACCCTTTTTACAATGCAGTACCAGCCCAAACTGTAATGTGCTGGCCCAGATATGTTATTTTTACACTGTCCTTCACAACATGGTTCCAGCAATGATAGATGCGTAACCAGGCCAGTGCAGAAAAGCTTGGCTATATGTAGACATCAGATAACTAGACGTCTTTTTTGTCATGATGTCATCCAGACATTAGGGGAAGACGCCATGCTTTTTCATTCTTCATTGAATACCTCTGACCTTGGGAAACACTGGTCTGGAGCGATTGGTTTTAAGTGTATGGCAGGCAATGTACACTGTGCTTAAGGTTGTAGGAAGCACATTACTCAACTAGATGGCGATAGAGGTCAGACATTATTTCTCGGGAACTAATCTTGGCATGTTCTTGAGCATTGATTCAGTAGAGGAAGTAATAGGAGTAAGGGCTCGATTTCATCCATATCCATTATTTTAAAGGCAATATTCCCCTGTTCGAGGAGACTGCGTTTGGTCATTCTACGAAAATGGTGGCTTTCCTGTCCCGGCCTTATTCACCAGGAAAGATAATGGCACAACAAATATTTTGGGGGTTTTAATTGAAGTGTTTTATTATTGATAAAACATATGTAAAACAGTTATATTGCGAACATTTTTTTTATATATATTGTAGAGCACGGTCAGTACAATGAAATTGTCTTGTCCCTCAGGTCAGGAGTCATGGTTTAGTGACATATTTTGAGTTTAAAAATATATTTTTTGCCCTCTTTAAATGTCATAACACAAAGGAAAGTATTATAGTTATTTAGTAAACTAAAATATTAAATAAATATTACAAATAATTTACAAGTAAAAGCTGTCCCTCAATTTCATGTCACTGGTGTTAAAATGTATAAAAAACACAACTTTGAAAAATTGCAACATCCTTGCCAAATTCTTCCTGGGTCAAAGGTTCATTGAAGACTGGACTGTTTTGAAAAGCACATGGTGAGTGTGCACTCTCTCTTCATATGTTAACAATTTGATGATTAACTTGATAATTTCATGCGAGGACTTAAGATGTGTCACTGGTATTATACAGTTTATAGTAAGAGGAAAGGAAATTGGATTTAAATTATTGATAAAATCGCATGATTAAGTGATTTATTTACAATTTAAGAAATGTGGTTTGAGCTACAGTGGCTGCCATCTTAGATATGCCATCTTGTCTGCAGATATGTCACTGGTGTTACCATCACTGGTGTTACTGTTCTTGCTGGTAACACAAGTGACATGACAATAACACCAGTGACAATCAATAACACCACAAACTTTTCTCAACGTAATGTTTTATAAACCCTCAACAATTATATAAAGAAACACTTATTAGCATTTTATTACTGTTTCAAGATTGTAATCACATAATATGGCTTTCCTTTTGATAGATATGGCGAAATTAGGTGCTGCTGAAAAGCAAAGACTCTACAGACAGCGCAGGGATGCTGACCCACACCACAGAGCAGCCTACCTTAAACAAAAACACCAGACTTACCAGAACACCAGAACACCAAACACAGACTGAGGTTAAAGGATTTAGAGAGTCAAAAAAGCAAGAGAGTGAAGGATCTCACAGAAAGGGAAAAAAGACAGGGGCGAAGGAAATGGCGGATCAGACAGGCAAAACACAGTGAGAGATTGAGAGCAGGAATGACAGACAGTGAACCCAGTACTGCAAGGTCAGAATTAAGACAGTGTCTGTAGGAAGACATATGTACTCTGTATCTACAGAGTTACTTTAAGGGATAGTTCACCCAAATTACAAAATGACATATTGGTTTCCTTACCATCTATGCAGTCTATGGACAAGGTATGACAGCAAGCCATGCTTTTATTTACCTGGCCACTGTTTCAAATGCTAATTATTTTGCACAAAACCAAAGCATTGATTGCTGTCATACATTGCCAATAGACTTCTTACATGGTAAGGAAACCAATATGTCGTTTCATAACTATCCCTTTAAGTAGGCCTACACAATATTTGTCACATGGCACGATAATTGATATATACTGTTTTAACAAGCTACTTATTTTTGTGGATAGGCGTGACAGAGTTGGAAAATATTTGTAATTAAAAATATTACTAATAAATTGATACAATTTGTTTGAAATAATCTTATGTTTGCCATTGGTTTCACATTGTGTCACTGGTATTACTCCCTGGTATTACTGTATGGCGTATTGGTGTTCTGGCATCAGAGTTGCCTAATTTAATTGAATATGTTTTTTGTATCTACCTAACTGTTGCTACATTCATTACTAAACATTTTATGGATATGATCATTCAATTTTGATGACTCAACCTGAATTATTTCTAATGTTTCAACAACAAAAAAAACAATAGTATAAATGGGAAAATGTCAGACAATAGAACTTTACACACGCATGTTTAAAGTCAATTATTCCTAATCCAAACAATTTCTTAGTATTATCATTAACCGTTTCTCCCTTTGATTATATATGCAAATTAAAGACTGAAATTACATTCTAGAAAGCCTGAATTGTCATCTAAAATATAGGTAACACCAGTGACAAAAAAGCAGCACAAGCATTTTTTTATGTAATGTAGTAAAAATATAAAAATATGTTAAGCTGTCATTTATGTTGATTTATAATGTTAAGGTTTTTTTTTACTTTTACTTAACCATGTAGGCCAGTTGAGAACAAGTTCTCATTTACAACTGTGACCTGGCCAAGATGAAGCAAAGCAGTGCGACAAAAACAACAACACAGAGTTACACATAAACAAACATACAGTCAATAACACAATAGAAAAAAATCTATGTACAGTGTGTGCAAATGTAGAAGAGTAGGGACGTAGACAATAAATAGGCCATAGAGGCGAAATAATTACAATTTAGCATTAACACTGGAGTGATAGATGTGCAGATGATGATGTGCAAGTAGAGATACTGGGGTGCAAAAGAGCAAGAAGATAAATAACAATATGGGGATGAGGTAGTTGGATGTGCTATTTACAGATTGGCTGTGCAGTGATTGGTAAGCTACTCTGACAGCTGATGCTTAAAGTTAGAGAGGGAGATATAAGACTCCAGCTTCAGGGATTTTTGCAATTCGTTCCAGTCATTGGCAGCAGAGAACTGGAAAGAAAGGCGGCCAAAGGAAGTGTTGGATTTGGAGGTGACCAGTGAAATATACCTCCTGGAGCGTGTGCTACAGGTGGGTGTTGCTATGGTGACCAGTGAGCTGAGATAAGGTGGGGCTTTACCTAGCAAAGACTTACAGATGACCTGGAGCCAGCGGGTTTGGCGATGAATATGTAGCGAGGGCCAGCCAACGAGAGCATACAGGTCGCAGTGGTGGGTAGTATATGGGGCTTTGGTGACAAAATGGATGGCACTGTGATAGACTACATCCAGTTTGCTGAATAGAGTGTTGGATGCTATTTTGTAAATGATATCGCCAAAGTCAAGGAGGTTTAGGCAATTAAAGGCAATGATACCAAATACTAATTGAGTGTATGTAAACTTCTGACCCACTGGGAATGTGATTAAATAAATAAAATATTAAATAAATCATTCTCTCTAATATTATTCTGACATTTCACATTCTTAAAATAAAGTGGTGATCCTAACTGACCTAAGACGGAGAATTTTTACTAGGATTACATGTCAGGAATTGTGAAAAACTGAGTTTAAATGTATTTGGCTAAGGTGTATGTAAACTTCCAACTTCAACTGTATATACATATGAGATGAGTAATATAGGACATGTAGACATTATTAAAGTGGCGTTATTTAAAGTGAGTAGAGATACCTTTGTTAAATCCATTTATCCATCCATTTATTACATTTTGAGATTTGAGTCTGTGTGTTGGCAGCAGCCACTCTGTGTTAGTGATGGATGTTTAAGGCGACTTGCAGTGGGACAAGAGTAATACGGCATTCAAACGATATAGTTTTTTTGTGCAGTTATTATTATTTCGGTGCTTGAAATGGACTGAAATATTTCAGACAGTGGCTTCACATTAATAATGTGAGCTAAAGGATTTCACATATTTCATACCAATAGAGGCCATAGTGTTTTTATAGTTCACTTTTACTTGAACAGTGGCAGTGCACCTCAATGCACCTATAGATGCTCTACCTATGTGGGGGATTACCTTTTTGATATTGTCTAATGTATTTTGATCAGTCTATGTAAATCAACAGTATGTTGATGTGAATTTCTATACAAATAAATCATTAAGGAAAAATAATTGAATACATTATATTTACTTTTTTGATATTGATATTAATTGATTATTGATAACCTTATTTATTGCTGATTATTATGCCTTCTATCTTTTATGTTATAGTAGTAGTAGTAATCTTACATTCTTACTCACTAGCTTCACTGTATCTTTAGCTTACATGTTTCTTTTAAATGTAAACTTACTCATCACCCACAGCCATTCGAAATATATCTCTGTGACCTAGTTCACCAATTGATAAGATAAGTTGCTTATTAACTACAGCAATTAGACATTGTGATCATGTGATGTTTGTAGCCAAGTGTATGACTAATGATGCATTCATTGATTATACTACATGCAGCACTTAGTATGTCATGTATGAATGGAAGGCATAATAAGTGTTTAACTCAGTATGTTTAGAGCATAATACGTCTTTGCATTGGTTAGTTACCATACAGTATACAAACCGGAAGCTTATCAGAGTAGATTCTGATTCAGATTTACAGAAGAATTAAAAGGAAGGGAAAATATTCAGTGTTTTTCCAACGATAACTCATTGAGAAACTCACACAGTCTGCAATGGCCCAAAGGTGTTTAGTCATTGGAAACAGCAGTTATATATGTATCACTATGATAGAGAAAATCCCTGCATGTATTGGTCATTCAGTATATGTCTCTGCATATCACCATTAACTTATGTCTGTTTTGAAGTTTGGGAGTTATCTGACAAACATAGAAACAAGACAATTAATTTGTATGGTGTCTCTCTGCAGATGAGTTATTGAAAGAATAGAAGTAGGCTACTGTGGCACTGACAGCAGCCATTATGAATTAGCCCTGTCAACAATGTGCACACTGGCCTTCTCTGCAGCTGTTGTGATGACACTTACCACAAAGATGAAACCTAGCTGAGCAAATAATGCACATCATCAGCGCATCCCAGAGAAAATATAGCATCAATTACAGAGAGATAGCAAACAGTGCACTGCTTTATCCAATTATTCACTGAAGACCATCAATCTTGTACACATCCATTCTAGAAAAGGGGGTTGGTCTAGAGACACATGGTGTTTCCCATAAGAGCTGCAATGGAAAACCACAATGAAAAAACATTTGTCTTTTCAATCGGTTTTCATCATAATTTGACACAAAAGAGGCACAACCCAAGGACATAAAGATGTAACTTTGACTTGTAAGACCTCTAAGCTCCATCTTTCTTTATTCCTGATATGAACAGCAAGTCTCATTATACACTTTTATTGGTCCATTTTCAGTGTGACATGAACAGTTATTGACATTCTTCTCGATTGTTATCTAGTCTTTGCTCAGAAATCAAGGGCAGGGGAGGGCAGATGCCCTGCTTCTGGGGGTTGAGATGGGGGGCAGAAGGAGGAGGAGAGGGAAGAGGGGGGGAGTGGGAAAAGAGGCAGCTGGCGCCAGAACTGATGTGTGCAACACCTCTGCCTGCCTAGCAGGTGAAGGGGGAAGGGGGCTACAGTAGGTAGAGTACAGTAGTAGCAGAAGAAGAGAAGGAAAGTTAAACATGCCAGCATAATAGCAGAATTAGGGTTGTATATACAGTATTGTTGTTTCTCCTGATTGCTGTTCTGTACTCTGTTTATTGACTACAATTGTAAGACATGGTGACTCACAGATCCATGACTCAAACTGAAATCAAATCCACTGAGTCAGAGATTAGAAGAACAGAAAACAAGGATTATAATACAAACATATTTTTTACAAATGTTGTTTCTTGTTGAATATCACATTATTGTAGAGGTACATTGCAAGGCAACTGTTTCACTTGTAACCCTGCACCGTGTAATGTTTACTTTTATCACAAATCAAATCAAATCAAATGTATTTTTATATAGCCCTTCGTACATCAGCTGATATTCTCAAAGTGCTGTACAGAAACCCAGCCTAAAACCCCAAACAGCAAGCAAAGCATGTGAAAGAAGCACGGTGGCTAGGAAAAACTCCCTAGGAAAAACTCCCTAGAAAGGCCAAAAACCTAGGAAGAAACCTAGAAAGGAACCAGGCTATGAGGGGTGGCCAGTCCTCTTCTGGCTGTGCAGGGTGGATATTATAACAGAACATGGTCAAGATGTTAAAATGTTCATAAATGTTCATAATAATAATCATAGTAGTTGTCGAGGGTGCAACAAGCACGTCCGGTGAACAGGTCAGGGTTCCATAGCCGCAGGCAGAACAGTTGAAACTGGAGCAGCAGCACGGCCAGGTGGACTGGGGACAGCAAGGAGTCATCATACCAGGTAGTCCTGAGGCATGGTCCTAGGGCTCAGGTCCTCCGAGAGAAAGACAGAAAGAGAGAAAGAGAGAATTAGAGAGAGCATATTTAAATACACACAGGACACCGGATAAGACAAGAGAAATACTCCAGATGTAACAGACTGACCCTAGCCCCCGACACATAAACTACTGCAGCATAAATACTGGAGGCTGAGACAGGAGGGATCAGAAGACACTGTGGCCCCATCCGATGATACCCCGGACAGGGCCAAACAGGCAGGATATAACCCCACCCACTTTGCCAAAGCACAGCCCCCACACCACTAGAGGGATGTCTCCAACCACCAACTTACCGTCCTAAGACAAGGCCGAGTATAGCCCACAACGATCTCCGCCATGGCACAACCCAAGGGGGGGGCGCCAACCCAGACAGGAAGACCACGTCAGTGACTCAACCCACTCAAGTGACGCACCCCTCCCATGGACGGCATGGAAGAACACCAGTAGGCCAGTGACTCAGCCCCTGTAAAAGGGTTAGAGGCAGAGAATCCCAGTGGAAAGAGGGGAACCGGCATGGCAGAGACAGCAAGGGCGGTTCGTTGCTCCAGCCTTTCCGTTCACCTTCACACTCCTGGGCCAGACTATACTTAATCATAGGATCTACTGAAGAGATAAGTCTTCAGTAAAGACTTAAAGGTTGAGACTGAGTCTGCGTCTCTCACATTGGTAGGCAGACCATTCCATAAAAATGGAGCTCTATAGGAGAAAGCCCTACCTCCAGCCGTTTGCTTAGAAATTCTAGGGACAATTAGGAGGCCTGCGTCTTGTGACCGTAGCGTACGTGTAGGTATGTACGGCAGGACCAAATCGGAAAGATAGGTAGGAGCAAGCCCATGTAATGCTTTGTAGGTTAGCAGTAAAACCTTGAAATCAGCCCTTGCCTTAACAGGAAGCCAGTGTAGGGAGGCTAGCACTGGAGTAATATGATCAAATTTTTGGTTCTAGTCAGGATTCTAGCAGCCGTATTTAGCACTAACTGAAGTTTATTTAGTGCTTTATCCGGGTAGCCGGAAAGTAGAGCATTGCAGTAGTCCAGCCTAGAAGTAACAAAAGCATGGATTAATTTTTCTGCGTCATTTTTGGACAGAAAATTTCTGATTTTTTGCAATGTTACGTAGATGGAAAAAAGCTGTCCTTGAAACAGTCTTGATATGTTCTTCAAAAGAGAGATCAGGGTCCAGAGTAACGCCGAGGTCCTTCACAGTTTTATTTGAGACGACTGTACAACCATCCAGATTAATTGTCACATTCAACAGAAGATCTCTTTGTTTCTTGGGACCTAGAAGAAGCATCTCTGTTTTGTCCGAGTTTAAAAGTAGAAAGTTTGCAGCCATCCACTTCTTTATGTCTGAAACACAGGCTTCTAGCGAGGGCAATTTTGGGGCTTCACCATGTTTCATTGAAATGTACAGCTGTGTGTCGTCCGCATAGCAGTGAAATTTAACATTATGTTTTCGAATGACATCCCCAAGAGGTAAAATATATAGTGAAAACAATAGTGGTCCTAAAACGGAACCTTGAGGAACACCGAAATTTACAATTGATTTGTCAGAGGACAAACCATTCACAGAGACAAACTGATATCTTTCCGACAGATAAGATCTAAACCAGGCCAGAACTTGTCCATGTAGACCAATTTGGGTTTCCAATCTCTCCAAAAGAATCGATGGTATCAAAAGCGGCACTAAGATCTAGGAGCACGAGGACAGCAGACAAGCAGACATAATGAAGCAAATGGAACATGACTATTAGAAAATGTCTAGGAGCCCTTAGTTGACCTACAGTACTAACCAAATCTCAAGCTTAGAAAACAAACATGAATTGAAAGTGTATCAAATGACTCCATTGAAATGAGTCGGGAGCACTGAGTGTTATTGAAGGTGTGTGGCCCGTACTAGGGCTCTGTGTTTTAATCGCATCACATGACCTGGATTTTAACCTTTATTTGAAGCATTTTCCACAAATGAGAATTACACCAAAAAGGAAAGCAATTGTCTGAGGATGGCGCTGGAGGATGGTGCTGGACCTTCTGAAATAAAAAGAAAGGGGATGAAGGTTAAAATCCATGTCATGTGACATGATCGACCAAAACACAGGGCCTTTCAGCCTCACAAGGGGCCATACATTTGAGTCATTTAGCAAACACTCTTATCCAGAGCGACTTACAGAAGCAATTAGGGTTAAGTGTCTTGCTCAAGGGCACATCATAGAGGTGGAATGGCCAAGAGGCTGCAGAACGGAGTGCTTGGGTTGGGGTGTAGGGTTTGAGCATAGCCCGAAGATGGGGAGGTGCAGTTCCTCTAGCTGCTCCGTAGGCAAGCAGCATGGGATGCGAACTTCGACTGGAAGCCAGTTGACTGTGCGGAGGAGCAGGGTGAAATGGGAGAACTTGGGAACGTTGAACACCGGCAGCTGCTACGTTCTGGATAAGTTGCAGGGGTTTGATGGCATAAGCAGGGAGCCAGCCAACAGAGAGTTGCAGTAGTCTAGACGGGAGATGACAAGAGCCTGGATTAGAACCTGCGCCACATCCTGTGTGAGGAAGGGTCATACACTACGGATGTTGTACACATACAGTACCAGTCAAAGGTTTGGACACACCTACTCATTCCAGGGTTTTTCTTTATTTTTAGTAAGACCTCACAACTATGAAATAACACATGGAATCATGTAGTAACCAAAACAGTTTTAAACTAATCAAAATATATTTGATATTTGAGATTCTTCAAAGTAGCCACCCTTTGCCTTGATGACAGCTTTGCAAACTCTTGGCATTCTCTCAACCAGCTTCATGAGGTAGTCACCTGGAATGCATTTCAATTAACAGGTGTGCCTTGTTTAAAGTTAATTTGTGGAATTTCTTTCCTTCTTAATGCGTTTGAGCCAATCAGTTGTGTTGTGACAAGGCAGGGGTGGTATACAGAAGATAGCCCTATTTGGTAAAAGACCAAGTTCATCTTATGGCAAGAACAGCTCAAATAAGCAAAGAAAAACAACAATCCATAATTTCTTTAAGACATGAAGGTCAGTCAGTCTGCAAAATGTCAAGAACTTTGAAAGTTTCTTCAGTTGCAGTCGCAAAAACCATCAAGCGCAATGATGAAACTGGCTCTCATGAGGACCACCACAGGAAAGGAAGACCCAGAGTTACCTCTGCTGCAGAGGATAAATTAATTAAAGTTACTAGCCTCAGAAATTCCAGACCAAATAAATGCTTCACAGAGTTCAAGTAACAGACACATCTCAACATCAACTGTTCAGAGGAGACTGCGTGAATCAGGCCTTCATGTTCGATTTGCTGCAAAGAAACCATTACTGAAGGACACCAATAAGAAGAACAGATTTGCTTGGGCCAAGAAACACGAGCAATGGACATTAGACCGGTGGAAATCTGTGCTTTGGTCTGATGAGTCCAAATTTGAGATTTTTGGTTCCAACCACCGTGTCTTTGTGAGACGCAGAGTAGGTGAACGGATGATCTCTGCATGTGTGGTTTTCACCATGAAGCATGGAGGAGAAGGTGTGGGGGTGCTTTGCTGGTGACACTGTCAGTGATTTATTTAGAATTCAAGGCACACTTAACCAGCATGGCTACCACAGCATTCTGCAGCAATACGCCATCCCATCTGGTTTGAGCTTAGTGGGACTATCATTTGTTTTTCAACAGGACAATGACCCAACCTACCTCCAGGCTCTGTAAGGGCTATTTGACCAAGAAGGAGGGTGATGGTGCTGCATCAGATGACCTGACCACAATAACCGACCTCAACCCAATTGAGATGGTTTGGGATGAGTTGGAATGCAGAGTGAAGGAAAAGCAGCCAACAAGTGCTCAGCATATATGGGAACTCCTTCAAGACTGTTGGAAAAGCCTTCCACATGAAGCTGGTTGAGAGTGTGCAAAGCTGTCATCAAGGCAAATGGTGGCAACTTTGAAGAATCTAAAATATATTTTGATTTGTTTTACACTTTTTTGGTTACTACATAATTCCATATGTGTTATTTCTTAGTTTTGATGTCTTCACTATTTTTCTACAATGTAGAAAATAGCAAAAAAGAAAAACCCTTGAATGAGTAGGTGTGTCCAAACTTTAGACTGGTACTGGTCAGTTTACAACACACACACACACACACCAGGTCTGGCCAAGGTTTTTACCCATCTGGTGCAGTCTACATCATGAAGCAAAACAAATGAGCTGACTGTGGACTACAGGAAACAGAGGGCCGAGCACACCCCCGTCCACACCGACAGGGCTATAGGGGAGTGGGTCGAGAGCGTCAAGTTCCTCGGTGTCCACATCACTAAGGAATTATTGTGATCCACACACACCAACACAGTCGTGAAGAAGGCACGACTACGCCTCTTCCCCCTCAGGAGGCTGAAAAGATTTGGCATGGGCCCTCAGATCCTTCAGAATTTCTACACAGCTGCACCATTGAGAGCATCTTGACTGGCTGCATCACCGCTTAGTATGGCAACTGCTTGGCATCCAACCGCAAGGGACTAGAAAGGGTAATGTGTACAGCCTAGTACATCACTGGGGCCTAGCTCCATGCTATCCACCAGGACCTCTATGCCAGGCAGTGTCAGAGGAAGGCCCTAAAAGTTGTCAAAGACTCCAGCTACCCAATTCATAGACTGTTCCCTCTGCTACCGCACAGCAAGCGGTACCGATGCAACAAGTCTGGAACCAACAGAACCATGAACAGCTTCTACCCCCAAGCCATAAGGCTGCTAAATAGTTTGTCTGGGTAACTATTTAACTATCTGCATTGAACCTTTTTGCACTAACTATTTTGACTCATCATACGCTGTTGCTACTGTTTATTATCTATCCTGTTTCCTAGTCACTTTATCCCTACCTATATGTACATATCTACCTCAATTACCTCGGTTCACACACCCATATACACACACACCCACGCACGCACACACACAGGGATACCCCCTTCACTAATCCAATATTTTGTCATGATAAATATGAGTTTTGTCATTTGATGGTGGCCAATTATCCACAAATCACCCATTTTCAATACACCACTAATTATGATTGAAATAATCATGTGGTCTAGCACATGGTGACCAGATAAACTGCAATCGATTTGGCATATTAGTTAGAAGTCTGTCAATATCATCAATAGATATAGCAGAACGTGTATTATTATTCATTCTGTGGTATATAGCACGTCATGCTGCTGCAAGGGACATTGCATACCCTACAGCGTATCTTTCATTAATTATAGGTGCGGTTGCGATTTTTATGCGTTTTCTGGGTTTTTAACTAATTATTAACTTGTGCTCTAGCCCGTGACGCGTGGGGAATGGAATCGGCTGCGAGGGAGCTCAAGCGTCCAGGTACACCTCAGAAAATGCGCAGCTCCTCAGACGTGCTTGTGTTGCACGATGCCCCACATAGCGCTGACTAAAGGTGAACGGAGAGCCGTGTTCAATGCTTATTCTTTTAAGATCTTCAGCCGACCAACACGGGGAGACCTGCTTGATGCAAATCTACTCCGGACACTGCTGTGTCTGCTGAAATGCTCGAATTAACCGGAGGGGATGGGATCTGCCTAGCATATTGATACGGTTCAGCTACTGCATGCATCCCGGCGCGGTCTTCTTGCGCCATCATCGACACCTCGGGTGAAACGCGAATAGCCTACCCATTTTATTTCAAAGTCACCGAGATTTCTACGAAATAGCGTGGTTTTTGTGCAAATACAGTTTTGATGTTGGTAAAAAGACGCGCATGCGTTGGTCTTGGAATAATTGGACAGCCTGTGACTTAAATAGGTAGCGTTCCTTAAATCTTCGCTCAAAGTCATCTCTCTGATCAAAGTTAGTGATGTGCACGGCTTTGGACCGCGGACGCTGGGGGATTTTTTGTCTTTTCCTCATGGTCGCCATGGTCTGCGGCGCTCAAAGGTGAGATCCAACGGGTGTGATGTCTTGTTTCTGCCTGTCTTGCCTGTCCCTTTGCAGTTTTTTAATTAAGATTATGAATCAATACCATATCTGTTTCCTTTAGCGCCAACGAGCCTAGCAACATGTCATTTGTGAAAGCGACCGTGGACAAACTGCTGAAGGGGTATGACATTCGTCTGAGGCCTGATTTTGGAGGTAAATACCTTTTTGGTGGTAAAGTCTACCCAATGTTGGCAAATAACTAATAACAAGTCGCATACAGATTCATTTATAGCGCCAGCGAGCAGTCTGATTATAAAGCCACTGATATCTGTTTTACATGCGATTTAAAGGTGCCCCTGTGGACGTTGGCATGAGCATAGATATCGCCAGTATCGACATGGTTTCGGAAGTCAACATGGTAAGTAGCCTAGCCTACAAAATGTATTTTTTTTGTAAGGGAGATGTGCCTCGTGCAACACATGTTAGTGTGAGAACACAGAACACGTGATTACGGCTTGGGTAATTTTCTGCGTATTTGCGTCTTTCATACCACTGTCCTCTAGATGTAGTGATAAATCCTCGTATTCTTGTTTTTGCCCATGTTTGGCTACTAGTATAACGTTTTTCCGTTGACCAAAATGGTTCGCTGCATTTCAGCACCAAGGAGAGCTACCGCAATGTGTGAAATCCAATCCATATGCAGAAACTTCCCTGTGGTGTCAGAACCACTAAAGTCAGAACATTTATGGGGGGGACGTTGGTGCTGCACATGGATTTACAAGCGCGTACCTTACAGCATTGTGAGATGTTACAAATATACATTACGAGCTATGAAACAGGATCAATTGACGAGGAGGAGACAAAAAAATTGTGCTTGTTTGCTGCTTTGGCCTCAATGCAGTAATTACATAATGTTGTCAGTGACTCAACAAGGAGGCCCAGAAAAGCCAAATTGTGACGCTGAATGTGGGCACTTAGTGTGTGCATATGAGTATTGGCATGGTGCCAGTGATTGATACAAATTAATTTATGCTTGGATCAACTTGTCTTAAAAAAGAATAACAGCAGGCACGACTGTAAAGTGTGTGTGTGTGTGTGTGTGTACTGTCTGTGCATGTGTGGCGAGGGAGAATTTTCTTTTTCTACTCAGCTTCCAAGCAAACACTTGGTGTTTATGGAATGTCGGGTAATTCAATGTTTTCATGATGCTACAGAAAACTGCAGTCTTTACAGCCGGGAGCTTTGGCATTCCCATTTTGATTGTAGAACTGTGGTCTGCAGAGATACAGTGCCAGTCAAAAGTTTGGACACCTACTCATTCAAGGGTTTTTCTTTATTTTTACTATTTTCTACATTGTAGAATAATAGCAAAGACATCAAAACTATGAAATAACACATATGGAATCATGTAGTAACCAAAAAGGTGTTAAACAAATCAAAATATATTTGAGATTCTTCAAAGTAGCCACCATTTGCATTGATGACAGCTTTGCACACTCTTGGTATTCTCTCAACCAGCTTCATGAGGAATGCTTTTCCAAACCATCTCAATTAGGTTGACATACTGGTTATGTACTGGCCATGCCCATTAGGTTTTTTAAATCACAAGTTAACACATACTGTAAATCTTGGCACGAGATAGCTTTACTGTTACTCTGAATAGGATGTACAGTGCATTCGGAAAGTATTCAGACTCCTTGACTTTTTCCACATTTTGTTACATTACAGCCTTATTCTAATATATATATATATATATATCTTATATATATAAAACATTCTCTGGTCTGATGATATATATATATATATGATCAAGGAAACAGGATGCACCTGAGCTTTTGTGGTTAGATTGATGAGGTAATAAAAAATAAAATAGTATATATATACACTTTTATTTTTTATTACCTCATCAATCTAACCACAATATCCCATAATGATAAAGCAAAACAGTTTTTTTGAAATTTTAGCAAATGTATATAAAAAATGCTACAATAATATCTTATTATATAAGTATTTAGACCCGTTGCTATGACACTCGAATATGAGCTCAGGTGCATCCTGTTTCCTTGATCATCCTTGAGATTTTTCTACAACTTGATTGGAGTCCACCTGTTGTAAATTCAATTGATCGGACATGATTTGAAAAGGCACACACCTGTCTATATAATGTCCCACAGTTGACAGCGCATGTCAGAGAAAAAACCAAGTCGAAGGAAATGTCGATTGTGTCGAGGCACAGATCTGGGAAGGGGTACCAACAAATTCTGCAGCATTGAAGCTCCCCAAGAACACAGTAGCCTCCATCATTCTTAAATGGAAGAAGTTTGGAACCACCAAGACTCTTCCCTGTGTTGGCCGCCCGGCCAAACTGAGCAATCAGGGGAAAAGAGCCTTGGTCAGAGAGGTGACCAAGAACCCAATGGTCACCCTGACAGAGCTCCTCTGTGGAGATGGGAGAACCTTCCAGAAGGACAACCATCTCTGCAGCACTCCACCAATCAGGCCTTTATGGTAGCGTGGCCAGACGGAAGCCACTCCTCAGTAAAAGGCACATGACAGCCCGCTTTGAGTTTGCCAAAAGGCACCTAAAGGACACTCAGACCATGAGAACAAGATTCTCTGGTCTGATGAAACCAAGATTGAACTCTTTGGCCTGAATACCAAGCGTCACGTCTGGAGGAACCCAGGCACAGCTCATCACCTGGGCAATACCATCCCCACTGTGAAGCGTGGTGGCAGCATCATGCTGGGAGGATGTTTTTCAGCGGCAGGGACTGGAAGACTAGTCAGGATTGAGGGAAAGATGAACGGAGCAAAGTACAGAGATCCTTGATGAAAACCTGCTCCAGAGCTCTCAGGACATCAGACTGGGGCGATGATTCACCTTCCAACAGGACAACAACCCTAAGCACACAGCCAAGGCAATACAGGAGTGGCTTCGGGACAAGTCTCTGAATGTCCTTGTCACGACTGTTTAAAGGATTGGACCAAAGCGCAGAATGGTTGTAGTTCCACCTTTTTATTATTACCGTGAAACCTTTGCAATACACCAATAACTTGAAACAACAAAACAACAAACCGTGACGCAGAGAGAAATAACACTACTCAAAAATTAACAACCCACAAACACAAGTGGAAACACCCCCTACTTAAATATGATCTCCAATTAGAGACAACGAGGACCGGCTGCCTCTAATTGGAGATCATCCCAACAACCCCAACATAGAAACCTAGAAAACCCACATAGAAACAGATAACAAGAAAACCACCCAAAAACACCCCCTGTCACGCCCTGACCACTCTACTATAGAAAATGACCTCTTACAAGGGTCAGGACGTGACAGTCCTTGAGAGGCCCAGCCAGAGCCCGGACTTGAACCCGATCGAACATCTCTGGAGAGACGTGAAAATAGCTGTGCAGCAACGCTCCCCGTCCAACCTGACAGAGCTTCAGAGAAGAATGAGAGAAACTCCCCAAATACAGGTGTGCCAAGCTTGTAGCGTCATACTCATGAAGACTTGAGGCTGTAATCGCTGCCAAAGGAGCTTCAAGAAAGTACTGAGTAAAGGGTCTGAATACTTATCTAAATGTGATATTTTCGTTTATTTTTTATTTTTACAAAGAAATCTAAAAACCAGTTTTTTCTTTGCCGCTATGGGTTATTGTGTGTAGATTGATGAGGGAAAAAACTATTTAAGCAATTTTAGAATAAGGCTGTAACGTAACACAATGTGGGAAAAAATGAAGGGGTCTGAATTCTTTTCGAATGCACTGTAAATTAGAGTGACGCTATACACACTGGAAATCATGTGTTGGTAACACTTTATAATAACTCCTATAATAAAGTATTTATTATAGATTAGTAAATCGTTTATTCATCATTTGTTAATCATTACTCCCAAATTTGTACGTTAGTAACCTAGTTATTCACACATTATAAACAAACTTTAAAGTATTTAATACTTATTCATAAGATCATTCATGAGATGTTAAATATAGGTCCTTATAAACATGCCATTGGTAGACATTCCAGCAGTACCTGATGCTCCTTAAGGTCTCAAAATGGCCCCTAGAACATATCAATGGTAACAGAATAAGCACACAGGATTAAATGAAATATATAGAACATTTTATCCCAAAACAGTCACACTGTTGTAATAGTGTGATCTGTAACTTCAGACACACTATGCTGAGTAAAATAACATTTTTAGTCCAGAAATGCTAACATAATTGTTTCTTGGCAGTGACTTTTCTACCAAAACCAAAGTGTGGATTGCAGTCACTCGTTAGAGCATTCTAATATCGGTTAACCCAGATCTAAAATATTGCATAATTTGGTCAGCTGCATGATTAAATTCTGGGTCCATATGAGATAGAAATTAGCAGTTCCGGTTTGCGATTGTCGAAATAATCAGTGACGTACGTCGAAATAATATCAGTGACGAAAACCAAAACACCGGAACGACTGCTGCTCGTTATCCTACGCATTCCATTCTGTCGCAACAGATGAATCGGTTTACACGCGAGATTAAGAGCAGTCCATAGACTGCTTACGAGGTAAGGAAACAAATATCTGAATACATTATTTCACTCGACTATCATATTAGGTTTATAGAGTTACTACCTTTAAAGGTCCAGTAAAGGTGCGTGTGAAAATACATGTAACATTTCTACCTCGACAAGGGAGACAAGGGAGTCATAACCACCAGTGCACACAAATAGTCTGCAAATCGTAACTGTAGGAACATCTGGTTAGCCACAAACACTACAATAACTCATGTAAAAAGGCTAAACATTTGTCAGTGTTCATCATTGGTCGGGTGCCGAAGATTCTCATCTCTATAGTTCTTTCAGACACACACATGGTATTCAGAACTGTCTCTCAAACACACACATGGTATTCAGAACTGTCTCTCAAACACACACATGGTATTCAGAACTGTCTCTCAAACACACACATGGTATTCAGAACTGTCTCTCAAACACACACATGGTATTCAGAACTGTCTCTCAAACACACATAATGAAGCAAGGTTTTTGATTGGAGAACATTTTTAGTTCAATGATGATAATTCCAATGTAATGCATTATTATATCTGGTTTCAACACCATTGATCACATATGAACAACAGACTATTTGCACTTTGACATACAAAAGTATTATTACTTACTGTAGTATCTGTGTTTCCAGTCATTCAACTGGCTATTGAGTATCAATGACATTGCCTTCATACATTCCACATTTGTATATTTTTGGTTGTCTGAAACCCATTCATCCAAAGAAATGGGTCCCGTTACTGAGCAGTCTACCACAGTCCTGTGTGGCTCAGTTGGTAGAGCATGGTGTTTGCAACGCCAGGGTTGTGGGTTCGATTTCCCACGGGGGACCAGTACGACAAAAAAAAATAAAAATGTTTGAAATGAAATGTATGCATTCACTACTGTAAGTCGCTCTGGATAAGAGCGTCTGCTAAATGACTAAAATGTAAATGTACTACTGAGTTATTTGTGACATCTGATAGTAGAGTGCCTGCAGTAGCTTTTTACATGTGAGCTGCCCTTCTGAAATTGCCTTTTATTCTTGGGTAGTAAAAGGCTTCATTAAATTATAAATTGGAAGTCACAGGCTTGCACCTGAACAAAGCCTTTTACGTTCATAGCATTCATACATAAGCCATTTCCACATGATATACTGAATTTGTCAAGTAAATATAGACAGAGTTTGTGGAGTCAATGATGTGCTGTCATCGTGAGTCAAGGTTATGAATTGTTTATTAGGTTGAATTCCTACTGACAAAATCTCCTCTTGGAAAATGGAAGGTGCTTCTTTCTCTGAGCCGGGCCCAGAGGACTCCTGATTGGAAAGCCTAACAGCCTGGACGGGTCATTGATTGTGCCTCTGTGGCCTCTTCCCGGGTTTAGCATTTTAATGTGTATGAGACTGGGAAGCTGGAAGGAGTTTTATGCTCTGTCTGATAGAGACATTTGGCACCGGCTCTCCTTGAGAAAGGCCACACCGAAACGTTGGTCATACTGGTCATGATATAAATATCCATCCATAAATTGATTATATACTATAGTATGCCTATTGCTATTTCATTACATGTACTTCGCACCCTGCTTCAGCAACATCACTGTCACCCAGTAGACTTTTTGGGGGTAAGCACTGCAGTTTTTATGACAAGCTACGTGATACAGAGATTTGGACTGTATTGGATGTTGGCATCTAGAAAGGGTTCTGAATGTACATCCTTGGGTTTTTTGCATCACACATCGCAAAACCACACCATAGTTTGGGGTTTTGAGGGTGGTTACTACGGAATAACTGAGTGGCAGTTACATTTGTATAAGAACAAGTGGCAAAGTTTACAAACAAATGCAGGGGCAGCACCCTGATTGTGGCTTAATTAAAAGGCCAAATTATAGCTCTTCTGGGTTAAGCTAAGAGCTGTGTGATCATCTGTGCTTTTTTTTACCTGTTCTCATCTGATGGCAGGATCCCCCCCAACCCCCCTCTCTCAATTTCTCTCCAACTCGCTTTGGCTTGTAATGTTATCAACAGGAAGTTTATTTTGAGATCAGATTATGTGCTGTTGATAATGCAGCTATATGGCATTTGTTGTATGGTCAGTCACGTCTGTAAAATTGATCAAATACATCTGTGATCTTTCCTGGTTAAATAAAGATTGTGAATAAATACCTGACTTCCACTTGACTACCATACTGTAGCATATTTGCACACACACTTACCCCACCAAACATGCTACCAGGGGTCTTTTTACAGTCCACAAATCCAGAGCAAATTGAAGAAAGCGTACAGTATTATATAGAGCCATTATTACACGAAACTCCCTTCCATCTCATATTTCTCTATAACAACAAACCTGGTTTCAAAAAACAGATAAAGCAACACCTCACGGCACAATGCCTCTCCCCTATTTGACCAGGTCCCAGTTTCTTTATACTGTACTGTTTAGGTGTAACCGTTTAAGCGTTTGATGCTTGAAAAGGATATAAACTGTGTTTTTTTGTAGTTATGAAAATGGACGTCGCTCAGTCATGAAGGATGTCCCTCTTAATGAAACTCTCCTTTTCTTCCACTTTTGTCAAATTCTCTGCAGACTTCACACCCCATTAGCTTTTTGTTAAAGTTCCTCAGCTACAGCTGCTTGACTATCCCTGACGGATGCCAACGTGTTTCTTTGGTCTAACCTAAAGTGAAATACACTTGTGATAAATTTTGTGATAGCAAAATAAAAATGTAGAGGAGCAAGACACAGCTGACTAAGATTATGGGAAGACTCCATTTTGAACAAAAAATGACATGCCTTAGAAAATGTAATGCAAGTGAGCCAATTAACAACCAAATAATGTTACAGATAAAAGTATATTGTATGTGAGCTGATCATGGTTTGGAAGAGCAGTTTACACATGCAATAAAATACGGGTTGAATACGGGTTACTGGGACATCATTAAAAGACAGTAAATGTGTTGATTTTATTATTAAAGTCGATCGGCTGCTTACTATCTAACCCTAGAAAGTTGAATGCTCAGCATGTGTACTGTATGGAAGAAAATGGGTCAAAATGCATCTCAAGAGCCCAAATACGAACTAAAATAGATATTAACACATCCATCTTAAAAGCACCCAGCCTAGCCTACATAGACTAGCTAAGTGCAAATGACTTATGTTAGCGTTGAGTTCAGATACTCTTGATGCCAACGGGTGGTACTGTATTATTTTCTTATAATGCTAGTACTGTTAGTTTGCTACAGTGAGATTCTTCTAAGAGATTTAATGCTAGCCTAAGCATGGCAATTCCAGGCAAAAACGGGTTTTAACTGTATTCTTACCAAATATCACAGAGGGGTTTCTGATACCCTTACTTCTTCAACAAAACATACAACCTTGCGGTAACGTTGAAATTCGTCCGAAAGGCGTGCTGTATGCTGAGTTAACACCCGAACGTGGCAATACCAGAATAATTATACAAGTATATTTCAGGTCAGTGTCTTACTGCTCTCACTCTTACTGACCTTAGTAATCAGACATGCTCTCCTGTCAAAGGCAACCGGCTAGTGAACCAGACGACACTGATGTGACATGAGCTGTAGGAGGTTTGCTGTGAGGTCACAAGGGTCAGACTCGTATTCTTCCTCTTCCTGAGTTGAGTGGTTGGCTGTGGCAACGTTTCTGCCTGAGCGACATCGGACATTCATTGGAAAAGTGCTGCTGCATGTGTTCAGGTCTTCGATAGCCTACATTGTTGAATGGCGTCAGGATGACACACATGATAGTGGTGCTTCCCCATGGGGCAGTATACTACAGTGGTAGTAATAGTCAAGGCTGCAGGATTTCTGTTCAGTCAAGAATGAATTTCAAGAGATTAAAGGAGTATTTGATTAAGTTAGTATGTGTTGTAGACTTCAAATAACAGCCCGTGACGGATGTGATCAAGAGAGAGGTGAGCGGTCTTGTTTTCAGATGATTTGATAGTCTGATTCCTGCAGGAATGTAGCGGCAGAGAGATTTGAGCACTCTTTGCTCTACTTAAGACTTTAGGACTTAGTATTGGGCTGAATAGCAGGTAGTTCTCACCTTGTGGCTGGTGTGAGATACTGTAATGAATTAGTCCTGGTCTCTTTATCTTTCTCTCTCCCTCCCTCTTCCCTGCACTCTCTCTCTCCTTGTCTCTCACTCCAATTCCCTTTCTTTTTTCTCTTGGGGCTTTCTTCCTTTAACTGTCAGATTTTTCATATTGCGGACTGTACCTAGATTTTTGTGGTTTGTTTGCTGGACATGTGAAGGTCTCGCTTTTACAAGCTTGAGTGACGACAAGTAAAAGTGGTGTTTGTTAGCGACGTGTGAAAGCTATTTTGTTATCATGGCAACCACAGTGGAATTGCTTTGACTTTGTCATTTCAGATATTTGTGGAGATTTGAAAGCGGCAACTCGGTTTCTCAAGGTGAGAGCGGTAGGTGTGCACGGTTGGTACAGCCATGACTCTCATAAAGTGACGGCCACGCTCAACATACTGTAGAACTCTCTCCCAGACCCCATGGAAGCCCACTTGTGCCAAAATCAATCAACAGCACAGATAGGAAGGCAATAATCGCTTTATCGGGGTGTTAATGAAAATGCAGGTGCCACATGTGTCGTATGTTGCATTGGTTAGCCAACAATGTGATTATACTATGTGAGAACTCCTTATAGTAGTCCAAGTTGTTAGTATGAGGAAGCTTACGAACCCACACTACTCCTCCTGCCATGGCACCTTATGTATCTCCACAGCAGCTCCTGTATTGAGCGCCTTATGAAGCCCTCATAGCGGCTTGTGGTCAGGAGGTATTGATCTGTTTGGGAGATTGATGTGTCCGCCGCCTCCTTAGGATGAGGATTTATGTGATGCTCTGCCGATAGCACTTCACCTCACCAGTGAGAAAGATCAAGGTGTCACGAGTGGGTTCTCAGTTCAAACAACTTAATATTAACTCAACATCTGTTGCCCATGTTGCGCCATGATCAGGGGTCCAAGCACTGAGGACGCAGGAGCCCACCTGGATTTGATTGACAGTTTTATTTTCCTCCTGGAATAGAGAAACCAAGTCACTGCACAGTGTGGGTGCAGAGGTTTGAGTCCAACTGCCCCTCCCAAATTCACTTCAATAGATCCTATGGTGATTTTCCTATAGTCTCTGGTACACCATTTACTGTATATTACTGCAGTAACTACAGTATGAGAGAGTCATGGGGTGTCTGGTTAGGTCCTTGTACTCCATAGATGTGATCTCTCTGAAAACAGTGAGGGACTAGGGCGTCACCAGCACTATAGACTGAGATGATGACAACACAAAGATGTTGTCAGAGAGTCTGTTTCTCCGTCTTTTTGTCATTTGACACATTAAAGTTGGGGGGCTCATTGATACGTATTCACAGTAATAGGTGACATTTCCCAGTGCGAGGCAGACTGCTGCAGTGGAACTGCTCTCTTTCTTTGTGCTTTCTCACCATTCAGGCCTGGAAATAATGCAGATGAAGAGATGAGTTGAGACATTTTTGCGCTAAGAGCTCTGTGAGATTAATTTAAAGCAAGTAACTTCATTTTATTTAACCCATTGGTGAGCCTGAAGCAGAGCAGATGGGTGAATGCTGCATTTTATTTCATCTGTCCCTTCGGTTCTGTCTGTACTTTGAAGTCCTGTCTTGTACTGCACTGTACTGATACAGTGCTGGTGCTGTCTATCTGTAGTACAGAACACTGGGCCTTTTTATAAAGCAGTACGAGTGCATTCTGTTTACCATCTTGTTCTGCAGAAGTGGCTTAAGAATTCACAGAATATTAGTTTGAAGGAACTTTGAGGGTGTCTTGCTGCTTATTTGTAAGCCTTTTTAGTCAACCAATGCATGTTAGAAAGCACTTGTGTTTGGTAGCTAGTGAGAAAATGATAGATTTAGCATTCCATGGATCCATTTTCTGAATAAGAGTGAGAGCTAGGATTTCATCACACATAGAGTACACACTGAGCCTTTTAACAGCTAGACCTGACCACCGTTCTAGTGTAATTCCATACCAGAGTACAACCCATTAGACTGAAAGTTAATGGTTCCCCATCTGATTAGATGTCAAGAGGTATTTCCTATAAGGAACATCACAGGCACTGCTCAGTCAGGAGGAGCGTGGGATAAAATATGAGGCAGCGCGACAGAGGGCACTCAGGGTTAATGCTTAATGGAATCGTTCTTCCCTGGCCCAAGCCTCTCAGGATATCTGGAAGATAGAAAGTCACGAGAAGAAGACAGTCTGAGAAATGCTTTTCTGCTCTATTCACCACCAAGATAATCTTGATGATAGTTTTATTGAATTGTCACTTTCTTACATTTGTATGACTTCATGCAGAGGTGTTGGCATGGAAACAAGGGGAGAGAAGGGACTAGCGGAGGGGATGGTTATTGGTCTAGGGGACAGGAAGAGGTGGGGCGTGGGTGGGTGGTGAGGGGGGGTAATTCATTTGAGTTCCAGTAGACTTTATTTCGTCAATTAATTGACATTTCAATGAATTTGACACCGTCTCTGGTATGCATACATATCAATTCCCTGCAATGCCTGTCTGTTTGTACATTATAGTACATACGCATTATTTACAAGGACTTATAACACAGGCTTCAGTCCACTCAAACAGCAATGTAGTCAGTCGCCTGCAGTAACACATGGTGACAAAATCTGACAAGTTCTTAGTTATGCTGTGCACCCAAGTTGCATTCATGTCTCGAAAGGACATAGACATTACTAAAATCTTGATCAATAACTCATTGACAGTAAATGTATGAAAATAAGGCCTAGATTCAATCAGATCAAGCATTAACCTGGCAATAGGCGACACCCGAATAGCTGATGTTTTGGCGGTGTCGGCTATATAGAGGTAATGATGCTCAAACTGAAAATCATTCAACAAAAAAAATAGGATTTCTATCAGCCTAATCAAGGTGAAGATTACACCTCACATTCCAGTGTTCGAACTTGTAAACAAGTCTGCATGGAATTTATCTTGATGTGATGCCGTGCAGGAGCTTGTAGATTTGAAAGCTCAAACGCAGTTCCACCTCTGACACCGCCAAAACAACTGCAATGCTGATGTCTGCTAAAGCAGATCAGATTGAATAGAGCCTTTAGTCTTGGACGACCTTGAAACACAATAACACAGAACATTATACAGGTTTTTAACTGCAACCAGTACTGACATTTTTCTGTTACACTAAGCAGGTTGGAGATTCCTTTGACTTGTGAGAACCATTTGGTGGGATCTTCAAATTTGATTGAAAGATGAGTCTTGAGTTGTGTCCTTGACTTTTCTTCATTGGCACGTCCGACAGCAGAAGAATCTGCAGAGACCTTTGTCAAAACTTTCCTCAGTGGGACTGAATTGCATATCATGTCTGTTTTTGTCAGGGATCCAACCTCGTTTGGATAGAGTGTCAGCCAAGATGGAGGAATTCCTACCTCAGAATCCTCTTATGTCAGCTAAATATATCATATGCAAGAGCTCAACAATGGGACAGTTAGACAGCAAATCGTTACCAAACTACAGCAGGAATAGTCCTATGCAACATTTCCACACAAGACAGAGATAGAGAAGAATAGATGAATAGATGCAGATGTTTGTAGTCTTTTGAGGGAGCTGCACACCATAGTGGAATTTGGTACTTTTGTGTTTGTGTGTTGGTTCGCTTATTGTGTGTGCGTCCATGCATGCACGCATGAGTGAACACTGCAATGATGCCCAGCTAAATCTGAAGCAAGTCTGCTCTCATGCAATGAACACCATTCATCCAATGAATATCTGCAGATCCAGTTGCCAGCAACTTTTTTTCATCATGATTGCCAAAAGCCGCAGAAGTTTTGACAGTAACTAGGCTGGGAGGGAGGACTGCGCCACCATCTCTACCCCTCGCCTCCCACCCTCTCTTCCTATCCCTCTATCCTGTGATGTCTGCACCCATAGATGGGCATGGATTGGGAGGAATTAGGTCATAAAGAAGCACACTGCAGAGGGGATAGCGTGGTGCCGACGTGCGTAGGAGAGAGCCCATGTTGTTGTCCGCGGTGCGGTGAGATATGGAGAGGAGTAGAGGAGCACTCACTTAAGGACTGCCTATCATACATCAACAAAGGACATGGGGTGAGAGGAAACATGCCAAGGGCATCGCCTGCCCCTGTTTACCTTCCTGTGTGAGTGTGTGAGAGTGAGTGTGCGTGTGACTGTGTGTATTTACAGTGCAGCAGCGGGCGCTCTGCTTTCGCGCTCTCATATGCATAACGGTATTCCACTCACGTTTAAGACTTTCTGCTGTGGAAACGCTGAGGTGCCAGAGTGATGATGGGAAAGCGGGCGTCGAGGGGAACAGCTGTTTCTAATAATAGGCTCCAAGGGAAGTGTTCATCCCCAATGAGGGACATGAGCTGCAACGCCCCCTTCCTCTCCTCCTCTCTTCCTCTCTTCCTCTCTCCTCCGTTTCTCTGTTCCCAGCCTTATGAGGCAGCAGTTCTCACTTAAAGCTATGTCATCCCAGGTTTTTGTTGCTCACTAACAGTTCCTGTGGATTTCTAATTCCCCTATCTGTTATTTATTGGTTTGCATGTAAGGTACAGTAAGAGGCTTGTAGCTGTACTTTCCAGGTTTATGTAATCATACCTGTGTTATGATGGTGATAGAGCGAGCATTATACATCTCTCATGTTTTTTTATTCAGGTTGCAGGTTCTCCTATACAGCAATTCCTTTGCAAATCCACTATGTTATGATCATTTGTTATTTCTTGCTCACATCGTAAAGGCCCAGTGGAGTCAAAATTCACTTTTACCTGTGTTTAGTATCCTATTGTACAACAGCTGATGAAACTAACACTATAAACATGTTAAAAATGTGATCAGTGTTATTTCCTCATAGAAAATACAATCTGCACAGGACCTTCTCATCAGCAGTTTTTGCAAGGGTGGAGTTTCGGCTTGCCTGGTGATATTACCAGGCGTTAAGTTAGTTAATAGACCAATAACAAAGCGAGTTCCAAAATGATTTTCAATAAGAGCTAGTTTTCCCCTCCCCACTCAAACCACTCCCAGACAGTCATAGCAACATTCTTGCTTGATAAGTAGTTTTTTGCTAAAAAGCTATTTTTTGTTACTTTTTGACAATGTTAATTGAAACCTGTTACAGTAAAGTACTTAATTGATACCCAGAAATGATTTGATACTGATATAAAAACGGCAGCATTGGGCCTTTAATCATGCACATTTGAGTGAGATAGCTTGTATTTAATTTATTATATGGTTATATGAATCCAATATGAGATTGATGTGTATGATCAGGACCCCCTCAATTGAAGGATGGTTCCATATTCTGGGTAATAGTGAAAATAATTACTGTAACATCTGCATTCTAGAAGCAGTTATCTCTGACACCTGGTGGAGGGTTGACAGGTACAGATCTCTTGGCCCTGATCATACACTTCAATCTCATATTGCATTCATCATGTTGTCTCTTTCAACTGTCTGAAGAAACTATTTTTAATTACCAGTGCAGTCTAAGCCCAAGCAGCAGGCATGCTTTAAAGCAGACACATTATTTAGTGTGTTCGTATTGTAAAACATTTAGTTTGTCCATGAATAACCAACAAATTGTTCCTTCATAATTGAATAAGAATAAAATATGAAAATGTAACTCCAATAAGCTTTTTTTCCCAGAAAGTTTATTTCCCTGAAGCATGTTCTGAAATGCCTGCATAAGCATCTTCGCAAACTGCAACAAATACTGGAAAGCTTGAACGCTGTGAGTGGAATCTTAACTGCAGTTTTGCAACCCAGATTAGATTGATAGAAACCCGAGTGATGCAACTCTCCCCTGCCAGCCCTCAGAGAATGTTACCAGCAGTTAAGTGAAGCATTTTGAAGTGCGTTTCATCAAAATGCCTGCAAGGCTTTTTGGATGGCTGATATAAATGATCTCCATTCATTGTTAATCCTTTGTTTTTGGTTGGCCCTGTTCCTGCTGTCCCGTCAACAGCAAATCTTCAGATTGGGAAAAGATGCCGCAGTGCTGTCACTAAGATCAAACCGCAGCAACGGCTCAAAAAGAGCCACATTTAAGACGGGCCCAGAAAAGAGCCCTGGGGAACACCTCACTTGACCTTTGATAAAAAATCTAAAGAGAGCTAATTGAACATTTAGATAAAGTATTCAAACCTGCCAGATTAAACATGTACTATTATTATCTTCAAAGGCAATGGCATTTATTGTATACTGTATATAACAAAGAACTTTGAAATGAGACATGGGTATTAAAATGTACCGTCATGTTAGTTTTCTCATCTCTTTCCCACAGTATGTTTTACTTTTTGGTCCTCTCTTTATTTGTTACTCCCTCTGGAATTTCACACTGGTGCAAACGCTGGGTAAATCTGGCACACCATTTTCGATATCAACGCAGTACCAAATTACAACAAACACAGTTAAGGTCTTTCTCATTAAGCTGGTTTGCTGGCACGTCTTTTTCTCAACAACCTTGAGTGATCTTGAGGACCTTGTGCACCTTGGCAACCGTCTCTGTCGCCTAATGATCAGCAATGTTATTGTTATTCCCCACCTTACTCTCACTCTCTCACACTGTGATACACACCACTCGATATGCAAGGGAAGATACCCTCTGATATCGGACAGTGTGTTTATGGCAGAGCCAAAATGTTAGCCCTTCACGTTGCACCTCAGGTGTATTGACACATCATCCTTCTTCTTTCTCATCAGTAACTTCCCACTGACTTATCCAAACTAGCTTGAAACCCGACTGAACATTCAAGCCATTGATAGTCACAACAATAGCTCATGACGGCATTAAGCTCATGATGAGCGTGCATGTAGCTGTTATAAGTATAAATGTAAACCCGAGAGAACAACAGAACAGAGTAAACAGGTAAAAGAGGCAAATGTTCAGATTGACGTTTGGGGTGCTGATGCAAGGGTAGTTTGAGGGCAGGACTGGACGGAGGGTGTGACAGGAGTGACAGTGGGGCAGGTGATGGAGGGAGAGTACTGTAGCTGCTCAGCCTCTCCAAGGAGCAGAGGAGCCAAGTGGAGCGAGCGAGAGTCGACTGTTTGCTGCGCTTAATAAGAACTGACGTTACACAACAGAATCCACCTCAGCAGTATGTGGCCTTATTGCAGAGTCTGTGGTTGCCATTTTTAAAAAGAAGGTGCGCACTGTGTGGGAGACTGCAGTGCAACCCCGACTGACAGCAGAGACTCAGTCTGGAGCATTGGTAACACACTCACACATACATTTAGTCATACACTCATCCAGGTAGTCATACACATAGACAACCCAACCAGACAACACACAAAGGACACACAGTACATTCAGAAAGTATTCAGACCCCTTGACTT
This sequence comes from Salmo salar, assembly GCF_905237065.1. NCBI lineage: Eukaryota > Metazoa > Chordata > Actinopteri > Salmoniformes > Salmonidae > Salmo > Salmo salar. The sequence continues at coordinate 25,984,296 of NC_059450.1, forward strand.
TTTCCACATTTTGTTATGTTACAGCCTTATTTTAAAGTGAATTCAATTGTTTGTTTTTTTCTCATCAATCTACACACAATACCCATAATAACAAAGCAAAAACATGTTTTTAGAAAATGTTGCAAATGTACAAAAAATTTAATAAACGTATTTACATAAGTAGTCAGACCCTTTGCTATGAGACTAGAAATTGAGCTCAGGTGCATCCTGTTTCCATTGATCATCCTTGAGATGTTTTTACAACTTTATTGGAGTCCATCTGTGCTAAATTCAATTGATTGGACATGATTTGGAAAGGCACACACCTGTCTATATAAGGTACCACAGTTGACAGTGCATGTCAGAGCAAAAACCAAGCCATGAGGTGGAAGGAATTGTCCGTAGAGCTCCGAGACTGGATTGTGTCGAGCACAGATCTGGGGAAGGGTACCAAAAAATGTCCTCAACATTGAAGGTCCGCAAGAACACAGTGGCCTCATTTCTAAATGGAATAAGTTTGGAACCACCGTCCGCCAAATTGAGCAATCCGGGGAGAAAGGCCTTGGTCAGGGAGGTGACCAAGAACCTGATGGTGACTCTGACAGAGCTCCAGAGTTCCTCTGTGGAGATAGTAGAACTGGAAAGTTAAACCATCTCTGCAGCACTGCACCAAAAAGGCCTTTATGGTAGAGTGGCCAGACGGAAGCCACTCCTCAGTAAAAGGCACATGACAGCCCGCTTGGAGTTTGCTAAAAGGCACCTAGACTCTCAGACCATGAACAACAAGATTCTCTGGTCTGATGAAACCAATATTTGACCTCTTTGACCTGAATGCCAAGCGTCATCTGGAGGAAACCTGGCGCCATTCCTACGGTGAAGTATGGTGGTGGCAGCATCATGCTGTGGGGATGTTTTTCAGAGGCAGGGACTGGGAGACAATGTCAGGATCGTGGGAAAGATGAACGGAGCAAAGTACAGAGAGATCCTTGAGAGGATCTGCAGTGAAGAATGGGAGAAACTCTCCAAATACAGGTGTGCCAAGCTTGTAGCGTCATACCCAAGAAGACTCGATTTAATCGCTGCCAAAGTTGCTTCAACAAAGTACTGAGTAAAGGGTCTGAATACTTATGTAAATGTAATATTTCCGTTCTTTATTTTCAATACATTTGCTAAAATAAAAATAAAAAGGTTTTTGCTTTGTCATTAAGGGGTGTTGTGTGTAGATTGATGAGGAAAGAAACAAACAAATTAATCAATTTTAAAATAAGGCTGTAACGTAACAAAATGTGGAAAAAGTTAAGGGGTCTGAATACTTCACAAATGAACTGTACACACCCACACACAGTGCCACAGCCAACAGGCACACTGTGAACACTCCAACAACAGAGAGCTAATCCCTCCCATAAACACTATACACCATGTACTTTCCTAATGTGTGCCTAATCATCCCACCCTTTCCTCTTCTTCGTCTTCCACCCCCCCTAGGATTACACCATCACCATGTACTTCCAGCAGTCCTGGAGGGACAAGCGCTTGTCCTACACAGGGATTCCCCTCAACCTGACGCTGGACAACAGGGTGGCTGACTCGCTCTGGGTCCCTGACACCTACTTCATCAACGATAAGAAGTCCTTTGTGCACGGGGTCACAGTGAAGAACAGAATGATCCGACTCCATCCTGACGGAACTGTGCTCTACGGCCTGAGGTGAGTGTGTGTGCATCAGCGTTATGTGTTCTTGGGCTCCTATGTCAGCGTTTTTTGTTTGAGGTGTGTGTTGTTTGTGTGTGTGTCTTTGTCTTAGTGTCTGTGTCTGTGTGTGACTGGTGGCTGGTTGAAAAACATGCAACCATAGCTCCTACACAACATCTCTTAGTGTGTGGGTGCTGCATCTCTACTGCAGAAACATGGGCAAGGAAACCCTCCATTCCTCAAAGCCCTCTCAAACAGCCGTTGCACTTTCTCCTCTGCCTCTGGAGCGTGAGAAGAAGACCCAGGTGGTGAATTATTTATGGAGCCGTGCTTCCCTGCAGTCCGGAGCACAGCAGCAGTGTAGCCTCGTACTCTACATGCTCCCCTCCTCGCCTCTGCAGGGCTGAGCCGTGCTGAAGCCAGCCACGCCGAGCTAACGAAGGGAATTGAAGGGCAGCCACTGTCAATAATGCAGTGGAGATCAGAGGGATTCAGCGCTTTGGTGGGGGGGAATAATGACTTGACAGTTTTTCTAGTTAGATATACTTTTTTGGAGCTACGAGGCACAACTGTAGGGTTGGTAGGGAAGATCCAATACATGTTTATTACTTCAGTCGGGGGGCATTTCTTGTTATCATGCCCGTGCTGACGATGGATGTGGATTCCATCAAACGTGCTCTTTTGAGGGGGTTTGTTCAAGCCAAAAGGTGTAGTTTGTTTAGGAGGGCATTTGTGTTCTTTTGTTTTCGTTATCCAGCAGTACCCCGGACCATCAGGGTTCGGATTAAAGTAGTCCTGCTCTACCCAATCACTGACATTAATTGATCAATTAAGTGCGAGGGAGACAGGAAAACCAGTGGACACTGAGGCCTTTAAGGACAGGAGTTAGTCACCTTCTGCTATAGCTAGTTAACTGACTGAGTTAAAGGCTAGCTGGTAGTTCTGGGAGATAACATCTGTCTCAAAGATTCAGGCAAGATTACATCACCACAATAATCTGACTCAGATTGACCTCATCTGCTGAAAAGATACTAGGGAGTCACGGAACCAATGTGACCGTCGACTGGAATCAAACCCATGTTGACAGCGAGATGGGCCCATCACAAAAAGGGCAGTGTTAAGTCTGTGATCTAGCAATTAGCTCTGAAAGCTAACATCTGGCGCCAACATCTGTCTTCGGGTCTCGGGGTAGGTTACATCACGGCAGAAGCTAATGAAAACAAGGCAATCAAGCCCATTAGCTACGTTAGCATGAGTTGCTGTGACTGCACTCGACGTCTAGATTAGGGCAGTTTGTGTGGTGCATATCTTTGTGAGGGAGGTGCAGTGTTTTCTTCAACGCCATGTGACTGGTTGGGTTAATTAGGGCTGAGGGGGAGTTGTGCGTGGGGTTAACCTGGTATGGTGGTGGAAAAAAAGGTATTTGATGTGTGATTTGATTAAGCATTGGTTTAGGCGACATACATATTGGCTGTTCCCATAATACATCTGAGGGGTTCTTTTTGGTGTATAGGTCTGTAGTATCATTTGGTGGCAAGGAAAATTTAAGATAATTTGTTCTTGTTTCAGTTGTGGCTAAAGGATTTGGTAATATGTATTAGGTGGCTGAACAGCATGCTCCTGATTGTTTACTGGCATGAACATGTATGCCAATAAAAACATGATTGTCAAGGTAACATTTAGGACCGGATTCAAACCTGCCAAAGCAATGTTTATGCAACTGCTTTGTTTACACGTCGAATTCCAATTCACCCCATGAATGGACTGAATTCAAATTCAATACACACCATCCCTGTCTATAGGCAAACACTCAACTCACCTTAAGCCTTCCTGCAACTGTTCGCTGCTCTGGCACCCCAATGGTGGAACAAGCTCCCTCACGACGCCAGGACAGCGGAGTCAATCACCACCTTCCGTAGACACCTGAAACCCCACCTCTTTAAGGAATACCTGGGATAGGATAAAGTAATCCTTCTAACCCCCCCCAAGCCCCCCCCGCCCAAAAAAGATATAGATGTACTATTGTAAAGTGGTTGTTCCACTGGATATCATAAGGTGAATGCACCAATTTGTAAGTCGGTCTGGATAAGAGCGTCTGCTAAATGACGTAAATGTAAATGTAAATGTTAGTCCTTTGAAGGGCACATTTAAAGGTAGACTGATCAACATGACATCATCCTACACAGCAGGACAGATTGCCACTATTGGCTCTTCCCAGTTTCGGCATGCCCACATACTGATATTCTTGGCAGATTTGTATTCTGTTGTTATTGACGTCTGTAAGCAGGAAGTTGCCCCTCTGTGCATGATGATGTCTTATTGGCTTGGGTACCTTTAACAAATTCTATTGACTGACATTTCAAGCTAGCCTACTGTAGAAAACCACATTAGCTTGGTTTGAGTTGAGTGGTCTGCCTGTTGCTTGAGCAGCAGTGGCCTGGGTACTGGCTGGCACAGGCCTGTGGAGACATTCATTAGCGACAGCCATGCCTCTCAGGAGGATCAGGTGATTCACCCTGCTGGCGCCGGCGCCGGCAGCTCCAGTCTGCCTCAACCATACGCTGCTCTCCCCAGGAGCACTACCAGGAAAACCTGCTCCGCTCGCCTCTCATCTCCAGTCCCCATCTCTTTTGTCTCTCTAAAAGGTAAATGGTGCCCAGTGCATCCAGTTATCCAGTGGTACTGTACTGAAGTGTAGATCCCGTGTTGGTACCAGTTTAGAGTTACAGTAACTAATAATGCTTCAGCATCATAGTTCTCCCCATGTCCCTGACCACTGCCATAATAATTTGTTTGTTAACAATAAACAATATATCTTTGTTATGTCTCTGTCATTTCCTAGGACACTTTATACGTACAGTGTATTTGGAAAGTATTCAGACCCCCTTGACTTTTCCCACACGTTCTTACGTTACAGCCTTATTCTAAAATTGATTAAATTAATTAATTTCCAAATCAATCTACACACAATACTGACACAGCGAGAAAAAAATACTGTTTTTTTAGACATTTTTGCACATTTATGAAAAAACAACAACCTTATTTACATACGTTTTCAGACCCTTTGCTATGAGACTCGAAATTGAGCTCAGGTGCATCCTGTTTCCATTGATCATCCTTGAGATGTTTCTACAACTTGATAAGAATCCACCTGTGGCAAATTCAATTGACTGGACATGATTTGTAAAGGCACACACCTGTCTATGTAAGGTCCCACAGTTGACAGTGCATGTCAGAGCAAAAACCAAGCCATGAGGTCGAAGGAATTGTCCGTAGAGTTCAGAGACAGGATTGTGTCGAGGCACAGATCTGGGGAAGAGTACCACAATTTCTACAGCATTGAAGGTCCCCAAGAACACAGTAGCCTCCATCATCCTTAAATGGAAGAAGTTTGGAACCATCAAGACTCTTCCTAGAGCTGGCTGCCTGGCCAAACTGAGCAATAGGGGGAGAAGGGCCTTGGTCAGGGAGGTGAAGGGCCTTGGTCACTCTGACAGAGCTCCAAAGCTCCTATGTGGAGATGGGAGAACCTTCCAGAAGGACAACCATCTCTTCAGCACTCCACCAATCAGGCATTTATGGTAGCGTGATTAGACAGAAGCCACTTCTCAGTAAAAGGCACATGACAGCTTGCTTGGAGTTTGCCAAAAGGCACCTAAAGACTCTCAGACCATGAAAAACAAGATTCTCTGGTCTGATGAAACCAAGATTGAACTCTTTGGCCTGAATGCCAAGCGTCACGTCTGGAGGAAACCTGGCACCATCCCTACGGTGAAGCATGGTGGTGGCAGCATCATACTGTGGGGATGTTTATCAGCGGCAGGGACTGGGAGACTAGCCAGGATCGAGGGAAAGATGAATGAAGCACAGAGAGATCCTTGATGAAAACCTGCTCTAGAGCGCTCAGGACCTCAGACTGGGGTGAAGCTTCACCTTCCAACAGGACAAGACCCTAAGCACACAGCCAAGACAATTCTCTGAATGTCCTTGAGTGGCCCAGCCAGAGCCCGGACTTGAATCCGATCGAACATCTCTGGAGAGACCTGAAAATAGCTGTGTAGCGATGCTCCCCAACCAACCTGACAGAGCTTGAGATGATCTTCAGAGAAAATCTGCAGAGAACTCCCGAAATACAGGTGTGCCAAGCTTGTAGCATCATACCCAAGAAGACTCTAGACTGTAATCGCTGCCAAAGGTGCTTCAACAACGACCTGAGTAAAGTGTCTGAATACTTATGTAAATGGGATATTTCAGTTTGTTATTTTGTAATACATTTGCAAAATGTAAAAAAAAAAACAGTTTTTGCTTTGTCATTATGGGGTATTGTGTTTAGATTAATGTGTGAAAAAAACTATTTAATCAATTTTAGAATAAGGCTGTAACGTAACAAAATGTGGAAAAAGTCAAGGGGTCTGAATACTTTCCGAATACAATGTACATAACATTCCGTTTGTGGCAAGGATTTTGTATAGTAATTGAAATGTAAAAACTCAATTCTGAATCAAGCGTTCTTTCGCATATCAGTTCATAAACCATGTGCCACGGAATCGGCACATCGAAAATCTCATCCCGACTATTTTGCAACCTGTATGGCGCCACGGTCAACATTTTGGCCTTCAAGTAAAACTGATATTTTTTTTATTTATGAAAAAATACAAATCTTCAATTTGGTCTTTAATAATGGGCAAACAAACAAACAAACAAGCCTCCTCCATTTTTTGTGGTAATGCTGCTTTCAGTTGGTTGTTATTTTGGATAGAGTAAACATTTCCATAAATGTTTGTTATTTGCACCTGTGATATCATTACCAAAGATTTTTTATTTTTTTTACATAGCTTAAAAAAAAAACATTATCAATTAGTATATTTGAATTTAACCATATTATTTGTTGTAATATTTGTTGTCTTTCCTGGAAGATGAAACTGGAATTGCAACCAGCTTTGTATGGCTTGTTTTAGACAGGGAGATATTTTGAAAAAGGTTTCATTTTCAATTAACTGAAATACCTAGTTTAAATAAATGTTACATAAAAAAAACGTAAAAGTGAGAGGATGTAATCTGGATCAAGGGGAAAAAGGAAATTTTTGAACAAGGGATGAACCATTCTTACTAATTTACTGGAGAACCAGTTCGGATTGAAGTATAATTTTTTTGTATGACTGATGGTTTTAGTGAGAGGTTTAATGCTTTAATATTTAATAATTTTAGCCCCCCGAACTCATATTCGTTATAGAAATAATCACGTTTTATATTGTCTGGCTTGCCATTCCAAATAAAGTTAAATATTTTTTCTTAAATAAATTAAAAGACAAATTGTTTGGCGTAGGCAGGGCCATAAGTAAATAGGTAAACTGGGATGTGACAAAATAACTAATCAGGGTGATTTTTCCACAAATAGACAGGAATTTACCTTTCTATGGTAGCGAGACCTTAGCTGTTTTTGCTAACTTTCGGTTCAAATTTGTTGTAGTAAGTTACTTTATTTCTTTAGGGATATGAATATCGAGTATGTCCACTTCACCTTCAGACCATTTTATTGGTAAACTCAGTGGAGGAAAAAGTACTCAATTGTCATACTTAGTAAAGATACCTTAATAGAAAATGACTCAAGTAAAAGGGAAAGTCACCCAGTAAAATACTACTTGAGTAAAAGTAAAAGATTTTAAATAGTATTTTTTAAAGTATTTGATTTTAAATATACTTAAGTATCAAAAGTAAATGGAATTGCTATGTACTTAAGTATCAACAGTAAAAGTATAAACCATTTCTAATTCCTTAAATTAAGCAAAGTACGGCACCATTTTCTTTTATATTGACGTATATATTCAGGGGCACACTCCCACACTCAGACATAATTTGCAAACAAAGCATTTGTGTTTAGTGAGTCCGCCAGATCAGAGGTAGTAGAGATGACCAGGGAAGTGTGTGAATTGGACCATTTTCCTGTCAAGATGTAACGAGTACTTTTGGGTGTCAGGGAAAATGTATGAAGTAAAGTACATTATTTTCTTTAGGAATGTAGTGAAGTAAAAGTTGTCAAAAATATAAATAGTAAATTAAAGTACAGATACCCCAAAAAATGACTTAAGTGGTACTTTAAAATATTTTTACTTAAGTACTTTACACCACTGGGTAAACTACACGGTAATGTAAAAGTTGTATTTTTTAGCGATCCAATACGTAATATGGTACACTTATCATAGTTCGGTTTTAATCCAGAGAGGTTAGAAAAATATCTAGGTCCTCTATGAGGCTGTGCAGGGATCCAGATTGTGGATTTAAGAGGAAATGTGAGTCGTCAGCATACCTTTGTTTTTAAGCCCTGGATTTCCAGCTCTTCTATATTATTATTATTATTATTATTATTATTGGATCTGATTTTAATAGCTAACATTTTGATGACCATAATAAATAGATATGCTGACAGTGAACAACCTTGTTTTACTCCTCTTGACAGTTTAATACTTTCTGAGAAGTAGTATTTATTATTTTACCCCTGAGGTTACACTACATAACTTTAACCCATTTTATAAGAGCTTCTCCAAAATTAAAATAGTCCAGGCATTTATATATAAATTCTAGTCGTACTTTATCAAAAGCCTTTTCAAAATCTGCTCTGAATACCAGACCTGGTTTCCTAGATTTTTCATAATATTCTATTGTTTCAAATACTTGTCTTATATTATCTCCAATGTATTTTCTATGTAAAAAAAATAACCTGTCTGGTCAGGATGAATAATATCCGACAACAACTTTTTAATTTTATGCGATTAATTCTATGCATTTTGCAAGGATTTTTGCATCACAACACTGAAGTGTAGGGGGCCTAAAGTTTTTTTTCAGATAGACTGGATATTTATACTTACCACCTGGGTCCTGGTTCAGTAATAGTGAAATCAAACCTTGCTGAGCACCTGATAGTTTACCATTTTTATAGGAATGGTTAAAACGTGCTAATACTGGATCTTTGAATAGATATATACCTTAACTGCTATGCCATCTATCCCTGGAGTTTTCCCTGGCCTAAAGGCTTTAATTGCATCAATACATTGCTCCTCTGCAATTTGTCCCATACACAAGTCTTTCTGTACAGGTGTTAATTTTACTCTATTATTAGGAACAAATTCCTTACAGTTAACTTTAGCTCGTGGAAATGGAGGAGACTGAAAATAGAACATATGCTTAAAGTACTTTTCTTTCTCTTTCATATCATTTGGTGACTCATGGATGACTCTGTCATCTGTAACAAGTTTCGGTAAATCATTTTTGATAGCATTTCTATGTTGAAAATTCAAAAAGAATTTGGTTCATTTTTCACCATTTTCCATCCAACTCGGTTTATTTTTATAATACATTATACTTGATTGTTCCCGAATAAGTTCCTCAATTTCTTTTTTTCCCCTCTAACTTATTCTGTGCCTCTATGGTCCAATTTGTATTGCTATCCATCTGTATTGTTATTTCTTCTATTTCCTTTGTTAATATGAACTCTTTTGGCCAAAATTGTTTTTGTTTAAAGATATTGAATTGCATGACCTCTTAAGGCACATTTTAAAAGTGTCCCATACAATAAGGGGATCTGCTGTAGCTATGTTATACAGGCAAAAGTCAGTTATAAATGCGGATGCCAAATATTTGATGGTCCAACTGCATTCTATCCCCTATCAAAACTTTTCTTACTTTTGGTGCCAGCGCGAAGGATACAAGAAAGTAATCAAGACGACTAGCTTGATTAAGCCTCCTCCATGTATATCTTCCCGAGTCTGGATTTTTAAGCTTCCATATATCCACTAGTTCTAATGGGTCCATAATATTCGTAATTTCCTTAATTGCATGAGGGTGATAGCTTGTAGTGTGATTTCCTTTACGATCCATTGGGGTACTTAAAAATGTATTATAATCTCCTGTCATAATAATAGAGTAATTGGTTGCTTTTGAGCTCAATAGATTAGTACAGTATATATCATTTTGAAGAAGTATGGATCATTATTATTTGGACCATATAGATGAATTAGCCAAATGTGTTTATCGTCCTATAGCATATTTAAAATGATCCACCTTCCTTTCGGATCTGTTTGGACAGTTTGCACATTCGGATCAAAATTGTTACTTATTAATATCATCACCCCTTTTGAGTTTCTTTGACCGTGACATAAATATATTTCTCCCTCCCAGTCCTTTTTCCATACAGCCTCATCTGTAATTGTAGATATTATATTCCTTCTCTTTTAGCCAGTTAAAGACTGATCGTCCTTTTCTTATTATCTCCTAAGTCATTACAATTATAACTAGCTATACTTATTTCACCACTTGCCATAATGACATAAAGTTTCAATACTTACCATAAGATATGCCTGTAAACGTACTACCACAAATGACCATGATGATCAAGTTGCTAGACACCTAGAATTTATCCATACTTACCAACACTACCAGAATCAATGTCTGTGTCACGTCCTGACCAGTAAAGGGGTTATTTGTTCTTATAGTTTGGTCAGGACGTGGCAGGGGGTATTTGTTTTATGTGATTCAGGGTGTGTTTGTGTATGTGTTCATGTAGAGGGGGTATTTCATTTATATGGTTCGGGGTGGTTGTTTATGTAGAGGGGTATTTGATTTATGTATTCCGGGGTTTTTGGGTTATCGTTCTATGTTCTGTCTAGGTGTTTGTATTTCTATGTTTTGGTATGGGGATTGGGGCCTTCAATTGGAGGCAGCTGTCTATTGTTGCCTCTGATTGAAGGTCCTATATTTAGGAGTGTTTTTGTCATGGGATTTTGTGGGAGATTGTTGCTGTGTATAGCTTTGTGCCTTACTGGCCTGTTCTTTGTCGTCGTGTTTTTTGTATACGTGTTTGTTTTTGTTTTTCCTTCTTTGTCCATTAATAAAAGAAGATGAGTATACATTTTCCCGCTGCGTCTTGGTCTAAACCCTACGACACCCATGACAGTCTGACATCTACCCATGTACCTCTACCATAATATATGCACTGCTAAACATACTGCAGCTGCAACTGATTCTAAGTAAACCTCCAATTGTCTTCCAATATCCCTCCCGTGAAAGCCTTCCCCCATCCAAGAAGGGGGTGTTGTCACTGATACTATCATACCACCCCTGTACCTGTAACGCTCCTTTAGCATCCTAAAACACACCTTCAACCGCCGATCGGTGTGGTCCAGGTAAAAACTCGGGACTGTCCCATAAACCTGTTTCAATACTGCCACCGCTCAAGTGCCCAGCCAAAACCCCTATAAGTCTATGGCATGACCACGAGAGGAGCATCCTCTTTAGGAATTAGCCACATAACAAAACAAATGGAAAATAAAAAAAGAAGAGTAAAAGTAAAAAAATTAATTAGGTAGTACTGAGGACAATAAGACCTAAAAAATGTACAAAAATACCCAGAACACAACATTACTAAGTTATTAACGTCCTGAACCACTGTCATACTAGATTGCACTAACAGACAGTTACTCTGCACCATAAGCATGTAATTCATGTGGCTATCTGTCAGTGTCAGTGTTTCCTCTGCTCTTATGTCTTTCTCTGTATAATGTGAATACCACTCTGCCCCTCCTTGTCTTCCTCCCTTCTTCTATCCCTGCCTCCCTCACAAGAGCACCCAGAAATAACTTGCATGTCATTGTGACAACTTTTCTCCTTTGCTTCTCACACACAATTCTCACAGTTTCACGTTGAGCAGTGAGACCTCTTCACACTCGAATGCTGCAGAATTATTATTCCCCGCAGACTAACAAACTTATTCAGCCAGTGTGCTGCTGCCTGCTGTCTACAGTGAGCCAGCTATATTTAGGCTGACTGGAATGACCTCACCAGTTACTGTTGTGTACACATGTCTGCTGTTACCTTCATGTGTTTATAGTATCCACCCATATGCATATGGCAAGTCTGAATGGTCACTGCACAAGCTATCAAACAGTAGGCCAATTAGTTATGCTCAATGAAGATTGATTGAATATTGCAACGTATTTTTAATTCAACCTTTAATCAAATCTAGCATCACGTACATATCTGGCAATTACTCATTTTTAGACAGCACTGACACTTCTTCTCCCGGTGCTTCAGCATGTGAAGGAAAAGAGAGTGTGTGTGTGATTAACATTTCATGAAGTATAGCGGTCATGTAACAAAAAGCTTTAGTCAAATTTGACAGGTTATTTAACAGATCAGCCCTCTAGCTAGCACCCTTTTTCAGTAAAAAACCCCCACAATAAGACAATAGAGTTGAACATGTCTTACCTTCATCTTCCCCTGGAAAACAGTATCAATTGTTACTGAGTGGACTATCCTGGTTAAATCACTATACCAGTATAACTGCAGACATTTCAATAGCATGACTTTTCCAATATCAGTTATGATTCCTCTCACATTAACAATGCATTACTCTCGCCAGCTGCATTAGCCATCTCAGAAAACACAATCCAATGCTAATGCTGCAGTCAGTCACACCCGTAACATCTATCACGTATCAATCATGACGCTCATTACCATCACAGATGCAAAGCCCACCTCTGTTCCTGATGTGTTTGATCTGTATTGATCTGATGGTGTCACGTCCTGACCAGTATAAGGGTTATTTGTTATTGTAGTTTGGTCAGGACGTGGCAGAGGGTATTTTGTTTATGTGGTTCGGGGTGGTGATTTATTTAGTAGGGTGTTGGTTTAGTTAGTTCTGGGTTTTTGGGGTTATGTTCTAGGTTTGTATTTCTATGTGGTCTCTAGTCTTTTGTATTTCTATCTCTAGTTTATTGGGGTTGGACTCTCAATTGGAGGCAGGTGTTTTCTAGTTGCCTCTGATTGAGAGTCCTATATATGGGTATGTGTTTGGTTAAGTGTTTGTGGGAGATTGTTTCTTGTTTTGCCTGTGTGAGCGTGACAAGACTGTTTTGTTGTTCGTGAGTGCTTAGTTTTGTTATTTTGGTGTTCTCTTTATTTAAAATAAATGACAAGATGAGCATCCACATTCCTGCTGCGTTTTGGTCCTCTATTCCCGACGACAACCGTTACAGATGGGGAGAGGATGTTAAACACCAGGGTAATTGGGAGTGGGTTTAGCGCTTATAGCTCTCCGAGCTCTCTGCTGGAAGGTAGGGTACACCCTTACTGACGCCCCTACGGTGCTCTATTTTTACCCCATCTCTGCAGCTGCTTTATAATTCACCCAGACTTCCCTAATGCATTTGGTGTGTCCGAGACATGGTCCACAGCCACAGAATTTTCATCTGCAGTGTAAGATAAATTATGCCCAGGGCTTTTTAGTTCACAACATTGTTGTGGCTGAAATTGACAGATATTGGTCTCACTGGACATTCGCTATCACTTGGTGAGGAAAGTGGCTATGGGCCAGTGAGATTAGCTTTTACAGGGCAGGGCTCTTGGATTGGACTAAGACCAGAACTAATGCACTGCAGACAGCCACTGGACTTTGGAATGCCCTTTACCTGTGCATAGTTCTAATGCTACATTCCTAATCAATTCCTAGCCTCTAGCCCCTTGGCACTACATCTGGATCTGAAAGGATTGGATTGGTAAACAGCATGGTTATAGCTCAGCCTTGCCCTCTAATAGGCAATAACTATCCAATACTTTCAGATCAGCATTGGTAGTAGGGGCTAGGGGAGGATTCAACATGTAGCATTTAGTACTATGCTTTCCAGGTTTTGGCAATAGGTTCTTTACCCAAAATGAACAAGTGGCAGCTTGAGTGAGTTTCAAGCGCTCAGCGATGTTTGACATTTTGTGGCAGGAGAAGCTAGAGAGTAATGGAGAAACAGCAGAGGATCCCTGGAAGAGGATCCCTGGAAGGGGATCCCTGGAAGAGGATCCCTGGAAGGGGATCCCTGGAAATGTCTCAAACAGCTAGAGGGCTCAGGTTGGGTTAGGTGAATTCATTGCTGGCTATTACTCATATATTGTCAGTCCCACTGTATGTGTGTGTGTCTGCACGCTCTTTTTCTGTCTCAGGTCTCCTCTCATTTTAAACAGGGGTTATGCAGTGGAAAATGGACACAGAAACTTTACAGTAGTGGTTCCCTGTTCACAATGATAAACCAATGTGCAAACATGTTAGTTGTACAGGGCAACAGGAGCTTGGTGGCACCTTAATTGGGGAGAACGGGCTTGTGGTAATGACTGAAGCAGAATCAGTGGAATGGTATCAAATATATCAAACACATGGTTTCATCTAATGTTATCTGTGAACAGTGACACCACCACACTATCTAAAGTAATCCTTTACTCAACATAAGTGGTTTACATAAAAATCTATATGAAATTGACCTATTCTCATCGTATGTGGTTTGTGAGCATTGAGAACTCCACAAGGGATGTGACTCTGACCCTTCCCCCCCCAAGGGCCAGCCAACCCCTCGGCAAGCAGCTTGTAATAAAATGTGGCCACAACCTTGACCCTTTTCTGTCAGAGACCAAATAAACGGCATGAATACATAAGCACAGCCACTTCACTGTTTGCGAACATTTTGGGTTTAATCAATACTTGATTAAACCCAAAATAAGAATAAAACACTCAAAAATGCTATCCGCAATCGTCAAATTGAAGTGTGCTGTTTCAAATGACACCTAAAAGCGAAGAAGTCACAGATTTTAAAGTCTGCTGGTGTTAATTCTTAATTAATCGTAGTGGTCATTAAGATGGAACATAGAGCATTTTAAATAGGCAGGGCACAGTATGAAGCAGTATGAAGGCAATTATGGGAGAGAAAAATAGTTCAATTTCCAGTGAAACCATGGAGAGATTTGTGCGACAGAACGCTGAGTACAGTATGTACTTTGTGTGCTTCCTGAGTCAGTGTGCGAGATGGATGCGTTTTTCATTTCTCTCTGTTATTAGGTCAACCTTTTTCACTGCACCTGGAAGAGTTTACATGACATTTTATGAAATGTAATACACCTCCGCCCCAAAAAATTTTTTTATGTAGGTCTCATATTTAACTCTTGTTTCTCAAGTGTTCCTGACCATACCATACTACTCCTGATTTATGATACGTCTTCACACATATTGTATACTATATGCCCTGCACTTATAAAGACACACAGATGTAGCATCTTAATTTGAACCAGTTTGCTACAGCAGGAAAATAATCCTGCAACAACAGGAAATGTGAGTTATGTGGATTATAATTAATGACATTTTTGTAGGGATTAATACATTTTTCGTAATGAAAATAAAGTGGAAATTGCAAACTTCAGAATCCTTTAACCTCAAATACACTACAAGTTTTCAAGTTTCCTGCATTGCAAGTCTAATGGCAAACAGGGTGATCAAATTAAGATCCTACATCTGTACATTATGGTAAGGGTTAGTGAGATAGTAGTCCTATGGGATGTGGGGGTATATTTCACATTTCTGTGCTAGATACAGTATATGCAAATGATAGAGAGAGAGGTGTGGGGGAAAGTAGAGATTCTCTCTCTCTCTCGACATAGCTACCCCCTTCACTCTTTATCTCTCTCTCTCTCTCTCTCTCTCTCTCTCTCTCAGGATCACCACTACTGCAGCTTGCATGATGGACTTGCGTAGATACCCACTGGATGAGCAGAACTGCACCCTGGAGATCGAGAGCTGTGAGTGACATCACTGTAAAATCACTGTAGTGTAGAGACTTATCTCAGCTTCATGTGGGCTATTTATCACTACTATTTATCACCCCTAGCCTTTTGGGGGCCTTAAGCTAGATTTGTTTGGTTGGCCCCTCCCACCTTGCAGGCAAAACATTTTAGTGCCACCCCCCTTGGCAGTGAATAATTTCCTGCAATTCTACACATGTGGACATGGCATAAGTCAGTCATGCCAAAATGTGTAGAATTGCAGGAAATTTCCTTTAAAATTGCAAAATTATAAAAAAAAACCAAAAAAATGTTCTCTCCACCCCATCACAAAATGAGTATCTGAGAGAGATATCAATGGGAGCCCCCTGGGGGTCAGTAATTTGGTGATGATTACTACAATGTTTCGATAGCTGGCTAGGCTACCGTACCAAGTAATCTATAAAAAATTGCTAATTGGGTGGCTGTCAGTGATTGACATAACAAGTGAAAAACTGCTGATGCACAACCAAATTTCGAAATTGCACCGTATGTATTCAACTTTTCAGTAAGTTAAGACCCTGACTGAGTTCTCCAAAACATTTAAAATATACATATTTTGTATATTTTTGGGGGTAGAGTCCCCCTAACGGCCATGGGACTCGACACACAGTGCGTAGTCTGCGTATAGGCAGAGGCGGCACTGATTACTGGGCAGGTTTTTGAAAGCTTGTGCCTATACATAGATCAAAGGTCTACATGACTATGGGTGCTATTGAATATATCCTAAGGGCCAGTTTCCCGGACCAAGATTGAGCCTATTCATAGACTAAAAGGCACTTTCAATGGAGATTTTCTATTGAGCATGCTTTTTAATCCAGGAATAAACATAATCTGGGTCACTGAAACCGCCACTAGCTACATCCTTCAATTATAACATTCTTCTCGCTCTGTTTTAATTAATCTACACATCTTGTGATAACTTTCTCTCAGTCGGTTTATTTTCACACATTATTCTGTTACACAGGTCTATGTACCTCATTTAAGGGATAACTCTATTCCAAATCATGGCAAAATATCTTCCCAATCGAGGACATGACGTACATTAAGCAGGAAAACAAACAACAGCACTTTACGTCAACTAATGCAAACTGGCATTTTTTGTTAAATCAAACTTGGCCAGAGTGTTTCAGTTGAATAATACATGTTACCTACATGGATTGTTAAATCAGTGTAACAGACATGGATGCTGAGCTTTGGTCATTATGACAAGGTTATAGCAATCACTATAAGGCCCTGTGGAGCTGCTGGATTAATGGATTGACCGGGTTGATGTATATAATACTTTGGGCAACACCTTACTCAAACCCTCTATCATATCATTGGTCTTAATTATGAGAGTTACCTAGGCGCAATAATACTTTTTGCAACAATCAAGACTGCAAGCCAGACAAAATTCAACTGGCCTATTTATATAATGAATATTAATTCGGAGGGCAGAAATAATTAAATATTAAAGCATTGGACCTCTCATTAAAGGCTTCAGTCATACAAAAACTATACTTAAATTTGAACTGGTTTTCTAGCAGATTAGTAAGAATGGCTCACCTGTGTTCAAGAATGGCCTTTTTCCCTTCATTCAGATTACAACCTCTCACTTTTAGTTATTTGAAAATGAAAATCTCAAATATCGCTATTTCTAAAACAAGCCATAGAAAGCTGGTTGCAGTTTCAGTTTAATCCACCTGAAAAGACAGAACAAATATTACAACAAATATTATGGTTAAACTCAAATATAGTTTTTGATAAATGTTTTTGTATACATTTTGTAAATTATATCATAAATAGGACTGGTGGAGTTATGTCACACATGCAGTTAACAAAAATTACAACCAACTGGTTGCAGCATTAATGCAAAAATGAAGGAAGCATGTGGAAAGGGGAGAAGGTAAGGACCTTGTCTGTCGGCCCTGCATTAAAGACCAAAATTGGCTAAAGAAAACTGTGATGAATTAAAAAAAGTATACCAGTTTTATTTAAGGACCAAAACAATTACAGCTGCGCCATACAGGTTGCAAAATAGTTGGGAGGAGATTTTCAATGTACCGATTCCATGGAACATGGTTTATGAACTGATAGTCAAAATGACGCCGGATTCAAATCTTAAGAGTATTTCAATTTAAATGATGATACAAAAGTCTTGCAACCAATAGAATGTTATATACAGTGCATTCGTAAAGTATTCAGACCCCTTGACTTTTTGAAAATTTTGTTACATTACAGCCTTATTCTAAAATTGTATTTCTTTTTTTCACACCATACCCCATAATGACGAAGCAAAAACAGGTTTTTAGAAATTGTTGCTACTTTATTAAACATTTACTTAAGTCTTCAGAACCTTTACTCAGTACTTTGTTGAAGAACCTTTGGCAACAATTACAGCCTTGTGTCATCTTTGGTATGATGTAACAAACTTGGCACACCTGTATTTGGGGAGTTTCTACCAATCCCTGCCGCTGATAAACATCCCCACAGCATGATGCTGCCACCACCATGCCTCACAGTAGGGATGGTGCCAAGTTTCCTCCAGACATGACACTTGGCATGCAGGCCAAAGAGTTCAATCTTGGTTTCATCAGAAAGAACAAACTTGTTTCTTATGGTCTGATAGTCCTTTACCTGCCTTTTGGCAAACTCCAAGCGGGCTGTCATGTGCCTTTTACTGAGGAGTGGCTTCCGTCTGACCACTCTACCATAAAGGCCTGATTGGTGGAGTGCTGCAGAGATGGAACTCTGGAGCTCTGTCAGAGTGACCATCGGATTCTTGGTCACCTCCCTGACCATGGCCTTTCTCCCCATATTGCTCAGTTTGGCCGGGCTGCCAGCTCTAGGAAGAGTCTTGGTGGTTCCAAACTTCTTCCATTTAAGAATGATGGAGGCCACTGTGTTCTTGGGGACCTTCAATGCTGCAGAACTGTTTTAATACCCTTCCCCAGATCTATGCCTCAACAAAATCTTGTCTCTGAGCTTTACAGACAATTCCTTTGATCTCATTGCTTGGTTTTTGCTCTGACATGCACTGTCAACTGTGGGACATTATATAGACAGGTGTGTGCCTTTCCAAATCATGTCCAATCAATTGAATTTACCACAGATGGACTCCAATCAAGAAGAAGAAACATCACAAGGATGATCAATGGAAACAGGATGCACCTGACCTCAATTTCAAGTCTCATAGCAAAGGGTCTGAATACTTATGTAAATAAGGTATTTCTGTTTTGTATGTTGTATAAATTTGCAAACATCTAAAAAAAAAACTGATTTCGCTTTGTCATTATGGGGTATTATGTGTAGATTTATGAGGGGAAAAAATACATTTAATACTTTTTAGATTAAGGCTGTAACGTAACAAAATGTGGATAAAGGGAAGGGGTCTGAATACTTTCTGAATGCACTGTATATAGGAGATATAACCATCACATCTCTGCAGATTATTCTGCAAAGCGACAAAATCATTAAATCACTTGTTTTGGTACTGCCCATATGTAGCTTGTTTTGTGTCGCAGATTCAGGAATGCCTGAAAAATGGCAACATTTACTTGGAGCTAACTTTGCAAATAGCACTGCTGGGTGATTTGAAAAGTCATAGTCAATTGATCAATAGTATAATAATACTCTTAGGAAAAATGTGTATTTTTAGTTGTAATCTGTAGAAACTATGAGAATAGGAAGATTCAGATATTTTGTGAAACATGACAGTGGAAAAATATATGGCAGCTAGAAATCAAAACTCCAAGGTCTTCAGAGATATATTGGAGGGGTTGAGGATAGATGAAGGCTGGGACTAAAAACAAACAAAAGATAGTTAATATAAAATGTACTGTGTCGGTTTATATATATATATAAAGCTGGAAGTAGAAGCCTAAGTATTGTTGTCCATTAGTTTACTTCAATTAGGGGAGAGGTGGTAGGGGTAAATAATAAAGAATTAAATATATATATATATATATATTTAAAATGATATACAGTACCAGTCAAAATTTTGGACACCTACTCATTCAAGGGTTTTTCTTAATTTTTACTATTTCTACATTGAAGAATAATAGTGAAGACATCAAAGCTATGAAATAACGCATATGGAATCATGTAGTAACCAAAAAAGTGTAACACAAATCCAAATATATTTTAGATTTTAGATTGTCCCTTTGCCTTGATGACAGCTTTGAACCCTCTTGGCATTCTTGGCGGCAGGTAGCCTAGTGGTTAGAGCGTTGGACTAGTAACTGAATGGTTGCAAGATCGAATCCCCGAGCTGACAAGGTAAAAATCTGTTGTTCTGAACAAGGCAGTTAACCCACTGTTCCTAGGCCATCATTGAAAATAAGAATTTGTTCTTAACTGACTTGCCTAGTTAAATAAAATAATAAGATTCTCGCAATCAGCTTCAAATGGAATGCTTTTCCTACAGTCTTGAAGGAGTTCCCACATATGCCGCGTACTTGTTGGCTGCTTTTCCTTCAGTCTGCAGTCCAACTCATCCCAAACCATCTCAATTGGGTTGAGGTCGGGTGATTGTGGAGGCCAGGTCAACTGATGCAGCACTCCATCACTGTCCTTGTTCATATATACCCTTACACAGCCTGGAGGTGTGTTGGGTCTAATGTCCATTGCTCGTGTTTCTTGCCCCAAGCAAGTCTCTTCTTATTATTGGTGTCCTTTAGTAGTGGTTTCTATGCCAATTCGACCATGAAAGCCTGATTCACGCAGTCGCCTCTGAACAGTTGATTTTGAGATGTGTCGGTTACTTGAACTCTGTGAAGCATTTATTTGGGCTGCAATTTCTGAGGCTGGTAACTCTAAGCAACTTATCCTTGGCGGCAGAGGTAACTCTGGGTCTTCCATTCCTGTGGCGGTCCTCATGAGAGCCAGTTTCATTTCAGCACTTGATGGTTTTTGCTACTGCACTTGAAGAAACTTTCAAAGATCTTGACATTTTTCGGATTGACTGACCTTCATATCTTAAATTAATGATGCTCTGTCGTTTATTAAAGCTGTTCTTGTCAAAATATGGACTTGGTCTTTTACCAAATAGGGCTATGTTCTGTATACCACCCCTACCTTGTCACAACACAACTAACTGATTGGCTCAAACGCATTAAGGAAAGAAATTCCACAAATGAACTTTTAACAAGGCACACCTGTTAATTGAAATGCATTCCAGGTTACCTCATGAAGCTGGTTGAGAGAATGCTGAGTGTGCAAAGCTGTCATCAGGCCAAAGGGTGGCTACTTTGAAGAATTTCAAATATAAAATATATTTTGATTTGTTTAACAATGTTTTAGTTACTATATGATGTGTTATTTCATAGTTTTGATGTCTTCACTATTATTCTACAATGTAGACAATAGTCAAAATAAAGAAACTCTGGAATGAGTCGGTGTGTGTGTGTGTGTGTGTGTGTGTGTGTGTGTGTGTGTGTGTGTGTGTGTGTGTGTGTGTGTGTGTGTGTGTGCAAAAAAATATATATGGGGTATTGGAAATGATGCAGACAATAAAAGAACCTAAAAAAATACAAATAAAAGAACAATCAAGACTAAGGTTACTGCTAGCGTGGATGTGGCCTTAAAAAAGTTATTATATATTTTTCATGTTATACCTTCACGGAAATAGCAGGTGCAAAGTTTCTAGCTGTGGGCATTCTGGTCCAGTTTCTGGCTGTGTACAGTGTGGTCCAGTTTCTAGCAATGGGCAATCTGGTCCAGTTTCTGGCTGTGTACAGTCTGGTCCAGTTTCTAGCAATGGGCAGTCTGGTCCAGTTTCTGGCTGTGTACAGTCTGGTCCAGTTTCTGGCAGTGGGCAATCTGATCCAGTTTCTAGCTGTGGGCAATCTGATCCAGTTTCTAGCTGTGGGCAGTCTGGTCCAGTTTCTGGCAGTGGGCAATCTGATCCAGTTTCTAGCTGTGGGCAGTCTGGTCCAGTTTCTGGCTGTGGACACAGATACATGGGAACACATCTCCAGTGCTGCTGTGCTATTCTTCGTAGTCTCATTGAAATCAACTATCTCCATATTGGTCTACACATTTCTTTACACGTCATTCTCCCATACTCTTATGGCATCAGGGGTGATGTGATAACCCAAGACCCTCTCACACATAAATTAAATGAATGGGAAAGAAAGACAAAACCACTGATTGAGTACAGGCAGTAATGAGAAGCAACTAATTCCCTGAAATCCTGCGGTTCCCTTTAGATAAGCGGAGGACTCTGACGGGAGAAAAAGCCAACCCAGTCCAATTAAGTATGCCTAATTACTGAAAGGCCAATAACTGACTGTTTCATTCCTTTTCCAACTAAGACCAGGCAAAGAGAAGTGTTAGAAAAAGACTTGAGCCACCGCTTCAGACAAGTAAACTCTCAATGACACAGGTTTCTGCCTGTCCATGTTGAATGACGTTCCATTCTGTTAGATTCTCAGCTGGGTACACTGGCCGTGACATACGTAGCCTTCTGTCTGTCCATTTTAGATGATGTAACAGTCTCTCCCTCTCGCAGATGGGTACACCACTGATGACATCGAGTTCTACTGGAAAGGTGATAATTCAGTGACTGGGGTGGAGAACATCGAACTGCCCCAATTCTCTATAATAGACTACCACATCCAATCCACAAAAGCAGTGTTTGCTACAGGTAACAATCTGATTACTAACCCTTACAAGAGTGTATTATTAATTAAAGTTTCTGATGTTCCACTTAAGAGTGTCTAACGTTAGAGAGTGTGGCAGATTGTAACTGCCACATAAGCACCGGGTAGAAGTTCTCTCAGGCACAGAAAATAGGATAATCTTACCCCTAAATGCTAAACTGACCTTAGTTCAGCGTCTAGTGGGAAACTTCATCCTACTCCGACGTGAAAACTGTGTTTGGTCTCCCAGGCTCCTACCCGAGGCTCTCTCTGAGTTTTAAGCTGAAGAGGAACATTGGCTACTTCATCCTACAGACCTACATGCCCTCGACCCTGATCACCATCCTATCCTGGGTCTCCTTCTGGATCAACTATGACGCGTCTGCGGCCAGAGTCGCTTTAGGTCGGTGTCTTTGGGTTATTCTACGGGTTGTCCATGTGGGGGTGGGGAGGTTAGGTCGGTGTCTTTGGGTTATTCTATGGGTTGTCCATGTGGAGGGGTTCAATAAAGAGTCACGTCTGAATGTCTTTAGTAGCTTTGGGTTACCAGGTGTAGGCATGTGTTGTACTGCCTTCCAGGCAGGCAGAATGTGCCCCTTCACACAGCCGAGCAAATGCTTCTAGTTATAGTGAGTCCCTCGATGGACAGTGTGTACTTGCACACAGCCTCTTAGGTAGAGTGTATATTTACACACTTCCCTTCTTGGCAGAGTGTACCCTTACACAAAGCCCCCTAGGTAGAGTATACTTACACACACATACAGTCCCCTTAGGCAGAGTGTACACCAAGGTTATTTTAGTAAACTGAAACTAAAAATAACAGTAAATAATAAAAAAAAACGATTTAGTAAACTGAAATAAAAAATTTTACAAACCTGTTTGAAAAACTAAAACTATACAGAAAATATTATCTTAGACTCCAAAGCTAACTAAAATAAAACAAAAACAAACATGTATTTATGTTCTGGGGGGGGGCAAAAATGTAATTGGGTTTTCAAGCTTCTGAATCTGACTAGTGACATTGACTTTAATTTAAAGGTCGACTCAGTGAGATGGCATTGCATGTATCAACCAATGGTTGCGTGCCACGTCATCGATTGTGCACTCGAGCACCAGATTGCTATAAGATGTCGGTCGTGTTTCTCTGCTCAGATTTTGATGCATGCCAGATCTTACAACGCCTGGATAAGTATTTTACCTATCAGCTCTTAATGGTATTGCAATCTGGTGCCCGACTGCACAGCCGATGACGTGGCACGCAACCATTGGTTGATGCATGCAACGTGTGAGCAGGGAAACGCGACCTTGATGTGGTTAGCTGATATGTAAAATACCTATTTAGGTGTTGTAAGATCTGGCAGGCGTCAGCAACGTCTGAGTAGATAAGCGTGATACAATATTTTTTTCTCACACAGTTACACAGAGTATCTGCGCATGTGCAAGGGTTCGCTTCACGCTGTTTATAGTGCGGTAGCCAGGGAACCAAAACAGAGAAGTTGAGCCTCACGCTTCAATGCTCATAGTTGTTTCAGAAATTGACCCACTATTTCTGTTTACTTTCTGTATTTATGTCATATCGCTGAGTTTTCCTTTAGGGAAGGCTTTCTGTTGATATCTGTGCTCCTTGGTGTCCTTGTCCCTTGTAGCTAGGGTTGCACATTTTGGGGAATATTCAGAGGTGGAAACTTTCCGTGGGAATTAACGGGAATATATGGGAATGAATGGGAATTAACAGAAATATATGCAAATTAATATTAATACTAGTGTTGCACCGATATGACATTTTTGTCCGATACCGATATCCATTATTTTCCTTGCCAAAAAAAACCGATACCGATATTAAACATTTTTGCCGCCTTTTTAAGCATTCTAGTACAGTTAAATAGTTAACACACATACATGGACGCAGCGGTCTAAGGCACTGCATCTCAGTGGAAGAGGCGTCACTACAGTCCCTGGTTCGAATCCAGACTCTATCACATCCGGCCGTGATTGGGAGTCCCATAGGGCGGCGCACAATTGGCCCAGCGTTGTCCGGGTTTGCCCGGGGTAGGCCGTCATTGTAAATAAGAATTTGTTCTTAACTGACTTGCCTAGTTAAATAAAGGTTACACACAAACCACACACCACACTGACCAAAAAGTTATTTTGTTGGCATTTACGTATGTCCCCATTACCAGTAAAACATAATCAAACCTATTTCTTTCACTTACTTTCTGTGCTGTTTCCTTGTTCATTTGTTCAGTCGTTTCATTCTCACCCAGGATTTCTATTGAACGCCATTTGGGTCTTTCCATGTAAAAAAAGATGCACGTCAAATAACACTATTTGATGTGTCGAATAAGCTTGTTGACCAATCAGGACCTGAATATGACTGCACGTCACATAATCATTTAACGTGTTCATTAATTTTTTGCGTAGTTATTGCACATTGATTACACTATCACTCGTATTGCATATGTCACAACGATTCATCGATACGTATGCTATGATGCTGGTAAAGTTGTCTCACGCACCTACGGTGCTGGTCATAAAAGAAAGCTAGCTAGCTCATGGATGCAAACAATGTTCTTCCCAAAAAGCATAGCAAAATGACAATCTGTTTCAGTAGCTATAGTTAGCTAGCTAACTATATAGCTAGGTGTCATCATCTAAAATAACCCTCATTTATAAGACAGTTTTTATTTGATTAATGGTGGTCGGACCCATCTATGTGAAGCTAGCCACTATAAGGATTAGCCACAATAGTGGACTTTGCGGTTAGCCTTCAAAATAAAAGTATGTCATTGACAGTGATGCAAATGACTACAAATAGTAGAATTATGCCATAATTTAATAGATGATGCTAAACGAGGTTAGGAATGTTATATAAAGTCAAGATAAAGACAATTTGTTAATTTGACAAAAATCTGTTGAAATCACACTGGATGTATTATAGTACAAAAAAAATGTACAGGACAAAAAAAATGCATGAAATGAAATGTATGCATTCACTACTGTAAGTCGCTCTGGATAAGAGCATCTGCTAAATGACTAAAATGTAAATGTAAAATGTTATACTTTAGAATTGCATTGGGGGTATACTTATTTCACTGTACAGCCTTACCAATGGATTGTGGATCAATGACATGGGGCATCAGTCTACTCAGTGACACCCAGAGAACGTTAGCATCGTAGCTCTTATTGCGGGACTCTGAATCAACTGTGAATTGATCCACATTAATTGTCAACCTATATGTATTGAACACTATTCCCAAGAAAAACAATACAGCGTGGATGTTTTGGAGTCTGATAACTCTGAGGAGAACGTTGGGAAAAATATATATTGGATATTGAGTGGACTGTTACCCCATTTCATTGATCCCCAATCCTTAGGTAAAGCTGTACAGTGCAATATGAATGTCAATACACGCAATAGGCTGACTGGGGAGGTGATTTCACACAGTCACAGTCCTGCGATAAGAGCTACAACGCTAATATTTGCATAAACTCTTCACAGTTGTGTTCTGTGTGTGTCACCAAGTAGACTGACACCCCATTTCATTGCGTCACATTCCAACCTAGTTTAACATTATCTAGTCTAAATATGGCATGATTCCACCAATTGTAACCTTCTGCATTACTTTAAGAGGTACTTTTATTTTGAAGGCAAACTGAAAATTCATTCAAAATTGTGCCTAATCCTTATCGAGTCTTATTAGCCAAATTAAGCTAGCTGGCTGCTTATAACGTTAGCTTTGGGCAACAGGGTTAAGTAGCTGGCTAACTATTTATTTTCATGAACTGAAGTTCAATTTCAATAGGCGAGCAACAAGTGGCTACCTAGCTAATACGTATTCACAAGGATTCCTAAATCATTGCTAAGAATAGTGAAAATGACTGCAGTTTCTACTGGTCATTGTTTTCAGGATGGTTGTATTGGTGCTATCTAGGTACCAAGATAAAGCTAGCTAGCTAGCTACCCCAGAAGTTGCGGTTGAACAAATAATGCTTTATTACCAACTTGGTTTTGTAAACACAATGTTCGTGGCCAGTGTTTGCTTGATTGCAGACTTTTTTGTACAGCTTTGACAGTGCTACTCATAGTAGTGGTGGTGCTTGGCTTGCACATGCAAATTCAGAACACATAACATTCTATAATAGAACTGTGTTATTTGACATGTCAAATTAAAAGCTTATTTAACGTGTCAGGTAGTGTTATCGTCAAATAGTGTTATTTGACGTGTATCTTTTTTGACACGCAAAGACCCAAACGGCATTCCATAGTATGTTGTGAAGCTAATAGCAGGGACGCTATTACTGTAACTCCGGTAGGGCAACATCTGAACAATAGCGCACTTGGTAACGTTAGTGTGTACCGGTGCTCGACTAGTCAAGAATGCCAACATCACCCACGACAGAGAACGATTGATTGTCAAGGGCAATGAATTCCATTATCTTGGCGTTAATGGATTTCGCCTTTGAGTTGTCTAGCTGAAATTTTCTTACTCTTTCAAATGAATGCTCGACTTGTTGACTGCTCGATCCACACAGCAGACATTGTGGGCTAGGTTAGGAATGCTGTGTTGCACGTGTAGAGCAACATTTTAAGTGGCGTCATTATGTCATGTACCTACATTATATAGGTATGCACATCAGCTTTGACACCAGTTTTTGACATCGGCGTTAAACTAGACATCGGGCCGATAACGATGTTGGCATTTTTAGCTAATATCGGCCGATTCCGATATGTTCACCGATTTATATCGTGCATCCTTAGATACCATTTAAATGTAGATGTTTTTTTTGCATTGGATATATTTACCATATCATATGGAGACAGAAACATAAACCTTTTACCTTATCATAAGTAGACATAATTGCAAATTATTAAATCCTTCCAATAGAAATAAAAAAATAAAACAATTGTTACGAATTGAACTTTAATTAAATGAGTTGACTCTTCACATGGGATGATTTCACTGAACAACAAAAGAAAGGGAATATTGAATGATCCCAATGATCCATCACATCTCCCAAAAACATTTTCAACAGACATCTGTAAAATGATAGTCTAGAAACTAAAGCTTTGGTCGTCCCTCTCTCAGGCTTCCATGTCTTCTCCCTGGACCTCCTCAATGTTCACCTCTGAACATCAGACTCTGAGGCCTCATCTTTACTAACACTTTCCAACCTTGTTGAGGATGGCTCGTTGTCAGGCTCAAAAAGCCTCAAATTTGCCTGGATGGCCACCAATTTTTCAACCCTTGTATTGGTCAGCCTGTTGCGTGCTTTGGTGTGTGTGTTCCCAAACAAGGACCAGTTGCGCTCTGAGGCGGCTGATGTTGCTGGGATTTGGAGGACGATGTAGGCAACAGGGGAAAGAGCCTCAGATCCATAAAGTCCCTTCCACCAGGTGGCTGATGAGATATGTTGGCACGACTGCCATATTGCATCTCCATCCCAAAGCCCTTGCTTGGAAGTGTACTTCGCCAGACTGCCAAGAACCTTGCCTTCATCCAGGCCAAGGTGGCGAGACATGGTAGTGATGACACCATAGGCCTTGTTGATCACTGCACTAGACAGGATGCTCTTGCCAGCATACATGTACGCTGCGGTGTATATGGGCTTCAGGCAGAAGTCTTCACGCTTTCTGATGTATTTCAGAACTACAGTTTCCTCTGCTTGGAGCAACAGTGAAGTGGGCAGGGCAGTACGGATTTCTTCTCTTACATCTGCAAGCAGAGACTGAACATCAGACAGGATGGCATTGTCTCCCTCAATCAGTGCAATGGCTACTGCTATAGGTTTCAGGAGTTTCAGGCTGGTTACCACTCTCTCTCAAAATGCATCATCCAGGAGGATCCTCTTGATGGGGTTGTCCATATCGACAGACTGTGATATGGCCATTTCTTGGAGAGACTCCTTCCCCTCCAGGAGACTGTCAAACATGATGACAACACCACCCCAACTGGTGTTGCTGGCCAGCTTCAATGTGGTGCTCTTATTCTTCTCACTTTGCTTGGTGAGGTAGATTGCTGCTATAACTTGATGACCCTTCACATACCTAAACATTTCCTTGGCTCTCTTGTAGAGTGTATCAATTGTTTTCAGTGCCAGGATATCCTTGGAGAGCAGATTCAATGCATGAACAGCACAGCCAATGGGTGTGATGTGAGGGTAGGACTCCTCCACTTTAGACCAAGCAGCCTTCATGTTTGCAGCATTGTCTGTCACCAGTGTAAATACCTTCTGTGGTCCAAGGTCATTGATGACTGCCTTCAGCTCATCTGCAATGTAGAGATTGGTGTGTCTGTTGTCCCTTGTGTATGTGCTCTTGTAGAATACTGGTTGAGTGGTGGAGATGATGTAGTTAATTATTCCTTGCCCACAACATTCGACCACCCATCAGAGATGATTGCAATACAGTCTGCTTTCTCTTGATTTGCTTGACCTTCACTTGAACTCTGATGAATTCTGCATCCTGCAAATGAGTAGATAAAGCATGTCTGGTTGGAGGGGTGTATGCTGGGTGAAGAACATTCAGAAATGTCTTCCAATACACATTGCCTGTGAGCATCAGAGGTGAACCAGTTGCATACACAGCTCGAGCAAGACATTCATCAGCGTTTCTCTGACTACGTTCCTCCATTGAGTCAAAACAACTTCTGATTCCAGGAGGACCATGAGCTGTTGCTATCGATAAGGTGTCTGATTCATCATTTTCACCTCGAATAGAAGTAGAGGGACTTTTGTCAGAGGTTGCTTGTTGTGAGCGCCGAGGGAACTTTATGCACTTGGCTAGATGATTCTGCATCTTTGTGGGATTCTTCACATATGATTTGGCACAGTATTTGCAAATGTACACAGCTTTTCCTTCTACATTAGCTGCAGTGAAATGTCTCCACAGAACAGATAGTGCTTGTGGCATTTTCCTGTATAAATTTGAAAAAAATTAGAAAGAAAATAAAAATACAATTCCATGTACAGATAAATAGTTAGATTAAACAACTCCTTTGTAAGATAAATGTTTTAAAATGGAACATTTAGCAGGCTCAAGTTAGCAGGCTCAAGGTAGCAAAAACTAACCAGCAGAAATTGTTAACAAGTTAGAAATGATTTAAACACACTTTGCTGTAGGCTACTATTTACTAGTTAACAAAAAATAACGTATGTCATAAAATATATTCACCCCACCCAGTGTTGTAATCAAAACTTACCAGAAAGCATGTAGTCCTTGGCTCAGACAGTGTAATAGTGTGGGCTCAATAGCACCTCATTAGTGTGCAAGATCTAGAGAATCAGCTGTACATGTGATGGAAGAATGCACTGTGCATGCAGAGGGTTGCAATTCCATTGAATTAGGGATAGTTTAACCAAAATATGCCACAAGACCTAGAATTGCCTCGTGTATCCCACAAAAAAGGTTCACTGTTATAAGCTAACCTTTTTTGATGAATTTAAGCAAAATTCCCAGGAAGTTTCCGACCCTTTGCAACCCTACTTGTAGCGTCAGCTGTGTTCTTTGTGTCAGTTTCCCTGTCTAGTTGTAAAAAAAATTCTATTTGGTTTTTACATTTTAATTTAAGCACTTTGCGATTATTCTGTATAATGAAAAGTGCTTTACAAATGTAATAAATTATTATTATTATTTGTATCACCTTGTGCATTACTGCCCCACAGTAACATGAAGTGAGTAACCTCTCAAAAATCACAAAAACTATACAACACATAGTCTCCCAAGCATAGTTTTTTTTTTGTCCCTAAAACTGAAATGAAATAATATAAAAACTAAATAGAAATGTTTTTATAAAACTTGTCAATCAGATCTGAAACTAAACTGAAAACGAATCTAAAAACACAAAACTATAATAACCTTGGTGTACACTTACACACAGCCCCCTAGGCAGAACTTGTACTTACACACAGCCCCCTAGGCGGTATGCATCCATGCACACGGACACAGTCTTAAGATAGACTGACACACACAGCCCCAAAGGCACAGTTAAGGGCTACCTATTCATCCTCCAAAGCACAGTGATTCTTTAGGTGCTTACTACCTCATCCAATATGGGTTTCCTTGCAGCCACGACATGGAGGTCAGAGATGAATCCTGAAATGCTCATTGTCATCAAGGTTGAGTGTACACACAAACACACCCCCCTCAGCAGAGTGTGTCCTTGTGTCCTCACATGCATGGTTGCCCTACCCCTGAGGCAGTTTGTACCCTTACAAAACACACAGTGGACTAGCTACTGACTCATTGGTGTGCATCAGTGATATAACCTGAGTTTAAGGTGAGAGCTGAAATGTACCAAAGCAAAGAAGCAGAGAACGTTATCTGTGGAACAACTAAAGAATCAGTAAACAACACTTTGAGGCATTATAAGGGGGCGTTACCGTAGCTAGCGAAGAAACGGTTGCTAACTAACTAACTGTAAAAGTGTAAATATTTCACGCCACAGTTATTAAGCTAGCTAGAGCAACTGATGCTCCTATATTTTTGAGCTAAATACCATAACACTGCTTCCGGTCTTTGTTCCTGCCTACAAAAAGGGTGGCTCCAGTTTTGTTTACATTTTGCTTGTGAAGTATCAACTTTCACAGGTTATTGGGTTTAAATAAAACACATACAGCATACACAGATACTGCATTTGCTTTGAATGGTAAGTGGTTGCATTTTCCAAGTATTTCACACTCTTCTGTCAGCTTGTCTACTGTTTATAGTGTGCATACTGGCAGGCTTACTGTTATCAATATGATGGCACGTTTGAGGGTGTGCTTTACCCAATGATGCATAGTAAACCCCAGATGCATATATAAAATGCATGGATATACTTTTGTGTGTGTGATATATATATATATATATAATGTACAGTTGAAGTCGGAAGTTTACATACACTTAGGTTGGAGTCATTAAAACCTGTTTTTCAACCACTCCACAAACTTCTTGTTAACAAACTATAGTTTTGGCAAGTCGGTTAGGACATCTACTTTGTGCATGACACAAGTAATTTTTCCAACAATTGTTTACAGACAGATTATTTCACTTAATTCACTGTATCACAATTCCAGTGGGTCAGAAGTTTATATACACTAAGTTGACTGTGCCTTTAAACAGCTTGGAAAATTATTTGAGTCAATTGGAGGTGTACCTGTGGCCTACCTTCAAACTCAGTGCCTCTTTGCTTGACATCATGGGAAAATGAAAAGAGATCAGCCAAGACCTCAGAAAAATAATTGTAGACCTCCACAAGTCTGGTTCATCCTTGGGTGCAATTTCCAAATGCCCGAAGGTACCACATTCATCTGTACAAACAATAGTAAGCAAGTATAAACACCATGGGACCACGCAGCCGTCATACCGCTCAGGAAGGAGACGCGTTCTGTCTCCTAGAGATGAACGTACTTTGGTGCCAAAAGTGCAAATCAATCCCAGAACAACAGCAAAGGACCTTGTGAAGATGCTGGAGGAAACAGGTACAAAGTATCTATATCCACAGTAAAACGAGTCCTATATATCGACACAACCTGAAAGGCCACTCGGCAAGGAAGAAGCCACTGCTCCAAAACCGCCATAAAAAAGCCAGACTATGGTTTGCAACTGCACATAGGGACAAAGATCGTACTTTTTGGAGAAATGTCCTCTGGTCTGATGAAACAAAAATAGAACTGTTTGGCCATAATTACAATCGTTATGATTGGAGGAAAAAGGGGGAGGCTTGCAAGCCGAAGAACACCATCCCAACCGTGAAGTACGGGGGTGGCAGCATCATGTTGTGGGGGTGCTTTGCTGCAGGAGGGACTGGTGCACTTCACAAAATAGATGGCATCATGAGGTAGGAAAATTATGTGGATATATTGAAGCAACATCTCAAGACATCAGTCAGGAAGTTAAAGCTTGGTCGCAAATGGGTCTTCCAAATGGACAATGACCCCAAGCATACTTCCAAAGTTGTGGCAAAATGGCTTAAGGACAACAAAGTCAAGGTATTGGAGTGGCCATCACAAAGCCCTGTCCTCAATCCCATTGAAAATTTGTGGGCATAACTGAAAAAGCGTGTGCGAGCAAGGAGGCCTACAAACCTGACTCGGTTACACCAGCTCTGTCAGGAGGAATGGGCCAAAATTCACCCAACTTATTGTGGGAAGCTTGTGGAAGGCTACCCAAAACGTTTGACCCAAGTTAAACAATTTAAAGGCAATGCTACCAAATACTAATTGAGTGTATGTGAACTTCTGACCCACTAGGAATGTGATGAAGGAAATAAAAGCTGAAATAAATCATTCTCTCTACTATTATTCTGATATTTCACCTTCTTAAAATAAAGTGGTGATCCTAACTGACCTACGACAGGGAATTTGTACTAGGATTAAATGTCAGGAATTGTGAAAAATGGAGTTTAAATGTATTTGGCTAAGGTGTATTTAAACTTCCGACTTCATATATATATATATATATATATATATATATATATATATATATATATAGTGTGTGTGTGTGTGTATATGTATATATAGTGTGTGTGTAATAATGTGTATGTGTGTGTGTGTGTGTATATATGTATGTATGTGTATATATATATATATATATATATATATATATATAGGGGGTGTGTGTGTGTGTGTGTGTGTGTGTGTGTGTGTGTATGTATGTGTGTTTCTGTATGTATGTATGTATATGTATGTATGTGGCACTGTCTTAGGAAGCCACCTTTCCAACAAGACAATTTGTCAACTTTCTGCCCTGCTAGAGCTGCCCCTTTCAAATGTAAGTGCTGTTATTGTGAAGTGGAAACGTCTAGGTGCAACAACGGCTCAGCCGCGAAGTGGTAGGCCACACAAGCTCACAGAACGGGACCACCGAGTCCTGAAGCACGCAACGCTTGAAAATCGTCTGTCCTCGGTTGCAACACTCATTACCGAGTTCCAAACTGCCTCTGGAACCAATGTTAGCACAATAACTGTTCATCAGGAGCTTAATGAAATGGGTTTCCATGGCCAAGCAGCTGCACACAAGCCTAAGATCACCACGCGCAATGCCAAGCGTCGGCTGGAGTGGTGTAAAGCTCGCCGCCATTGGACTCTGTAGCAGTGGAAACACATTCTCTGGAGTAATGAATCACACTTCACCATCTGGCAGTCTGACAGACAAATCTGGGTTTGACGGATGCCAGAAGAACGCTACCAAATTACAGACTGTAAAGTTTGGTGGTGGAGGAATAATGGTCTGGGGCTGTTTTTCATAGTTCGGGCTAGGCCCCTTAGTTCCAATGTAGGGAAATCTTAACGGATAATGCTACCTGCCCAAATGCATAGGGGCAACTGTAAAGTTTGGTGGACGCTTAACGCTACAGCATACAATGACATTCTAGACGATTCTGTGCTTCCAACTTTGTGGTAACAGTTTGGGGAAGGCCCTTTCCTGCTTCAGTATGACAATGCCCAGTGCACAAAGTGAGGTCCATACAGAAATTGTTTGTCGAGTTCGATGTGGAAGAACTTGACTGGCCTGCACAGAGCCCGGAACACAACTCCATCTAACACCTTTGTGGTGAATTGGAATGCCGACTGCGAGCCAGGCCTAATCGCCCAGCATCAGTGCCCGACCTCACTAATGCTCTTGTGGCTGAATGGAAGCAAGTCCCGACAGCAATGTTCCAACATCTAGTGGAAATCCTTCCCACAAGAGTAGAGGCTGTTAGCAGCAAAGGGGGGACCAACTCCATATTAATGCCCATGATTTTTTAATGAGATGTTGGACGAGCAGATGTCCGCATACTTTTGGTCATGTAGTGTATCTGGAAAAATTTGGCATTTTGTCCATTAAGTATATAATGCTGAACTGATTGTGCATGGCTGATTATAATATCAGTTTATTTCTTACTTTACATGTTACTCTTACATGAGTCTCACACCTAAGTGAGTAATATACACAATTGTATACAGTTAATACATGTAGCCTACATGGGTGTAGATAGTTCTGTATACCAAGTCTAACAAACCTATTAGTCTTATATTCACTGATGACGTTATTTTGATCTAACAGTTTTGTGTAGACCAAACATTGTATGTATAGACTAAATGCCCAAACGAACAGTGATCTTCCATCTTGTGACCCCAGTTCACATATCTAATGCAGTAACGCAGGGCACATTTTTACATCCATCTGTTTGTATGAAGTGAGCAGTTGTGAGATGAAGTGTATGAGCAGTGAGTGATTGGAATGCCTGTGTGCTGAGCCATGTTGAGTTGGGTCAGCTTGTTCTTGTTAACCC
Organism: Salmo salar; assembly: GCF_905237065.1. NCBI lineage: Eukaryota > Metazoa > Chordata > Actinopteri > Salmoniformes > Salmonidae > Salmo > Salmo salar. The sequence goes on from NC_059450.1 coordinate 26,018,472, forward strand.
CCAAGAGTCTGTGTCACAGTGAATGTAGCATTGTGGCTGAGTGACAACTTCACACCAAGGCGCTATCTAGTTGTGCATTGCTCTTCTGAGAACTGTCTCGCTTGAATACAATATAACACTGTTCTGGATCTATGCTTGTCCAGTGCTTTCACCTGGAGCTCAGAGGTGTCATGCATGTGACGGGCACTGATGGCAACTGTCATTTGACATTTTGACAGGTAAATGTAAATAAGGTATGTATCAGGTCAACGTAGGTAACATATTGGTATGCACTCCCTTCCCCTTGTTCCCACACCTTGGTTTAATACATCAACAATAATATGACTGGTATATTAGCATTCTGACCTTGTACCCCATACAGAAGTCCATGCATTTAGAATGCAGCTTTGGACTGGATTGAATTATCGAGATCATCAAGTCATGTAGAGGGCTTTTCCACATCCGTGTTTCTATGATACCCAGAAGTCTCCCATTTCTTAGGGCACGTGTCTTGAAAGACAAAAGCCTACGCACCCTGTATAGGAGCTTAAGATCCCTCATCTAAACCCTAAACTAACCATGACCCTGAGCCTTTCCTTCCTTTCCCTTCCTCCCCCAGGCATAACTACTGTGCTGACCATGACCACCATCAACACCCACTTGAGAGAGACTTTACCCAAAATCCCCTATGTCAAGGCTATAGACATCTACCTGATGGGCTGCTTCGTGTTCGTCTTCCTGGCCCTGCTGGAGTACGCGTTCGTTAACTACATCTTCTTCGGACGGGGGCCTCACTTGCAGAAAAAGGTGGCAGAGAAAGCAGCTCAAACCAACAATGAAAATAAGAGCCGATTGGAGAGTAACAAAGTGCAGGTAGGAGTGGGGGGTCTCGCGTTTCGTATTCAAAGTCTCTGGCATATGAAAATCAACAAAAAAGACGAGTTGGCATTATGAGCTTAAATGTTTTCCAAACTTCAAATGATCAAAGCTCATGGTCTGTTGTGTTCTGTAATATATTGTGACCTCATTTCCTGTTCCCATCTCCCTCCCCAGGTGGACGCCCACGGCAACATCCTCCTGACCAATCTGGAGATCCGTAACGAGATGGGCGGGATGGGTGGCATGGCCGGGATGACCGGGGCCGAGATGATAGGGGCTCTCAACGACCCGCGGGCCACCATGTTCTCCTACGACAGCGCCAGCATACAGTACCGTAAGCCCATGGCCAGCCGAGACCTGTACGGTCGACCGGCCCTCGACCGGCCTGTCGGCCACAAGAAGAGTCGTTTGAGGAGGAGGGCGTCGCAGCTCAAAGTCAAGATCCCAGACCTGACGGACGTCAACGCCATAGACAAGTGGTCCCGCGTCATCTTCCCCATCGCCTTCACCTTCTTCAACCTGGTCTACTGGCTGTACTACGTCCACTAGGGTGCGTGGCTATTCCCGCTAGAGGTTTGTTTAGCTAGCTAGGTTCTTGTACAGCAAGGGTAAAAGAGAGGGGAGTTAAATTCAGCCCCGTTTGTATGACTTCTGTTTGAGGAATGCGAGGCGCAGCGGGTGTCTTTTCAATGTAAATACAATTTATTATATGATATAAATATATATATATATAAAAAAAGAGAAGTATAATTTAATAAATTCTCTCACCTTTTTGCTGTATTTATCCGTACAAAATAGAAATAGTGAAAATTAGTACAGAATTAAGAGGCGGTGAAGGTGTTCACCTGCATTTGTAAGTCTGAACTTTGTGCCAAAAATGGACTTTGGTGACTTCATTGTTACTCTTAGGCTGCAACTGCATTTTATTTATTAGGAAATCCTGTTCTCACCTTATTTCCTCTCAGCCTCTGCATGTGGACCGTAACACAACTTTTATTTGCTTCTAAAGAGAAAAAAAAAACATTGCAAAAACTGTGGGTAATAACAAATACATTTTTATCTTAGTTAAACCCTATCTTGTTATTGAAGCAAATCCTTGCTGAGTTAAACTTCATCTTGTGGTTTAGGAAGTCCTTGTTTGGTTGAACTCCAGCTCTGTGAAAAGGTAGTTCTCATTTGTTTTAACTATGAATAAGTTCATCCTCCCATGATTAAGGCAGTTCTCATTGTGTTGAGTCCACACCTTATGACTAAGGCGGTATTCAGTGAGTTGAAGAACATGCTACCTTGCATGTTCTTAATGTGTGACATGATTTTGTTGGTTAATGCTAGATGCATGTGTGCTTACTGGCTTTTTGCACTGTAAAACAAAGCCCGTTTTCTTTCCTTTGTATGAAACCTTAGCAAAGGCTCCATAGTTGAGCCTGCCTGTATTATAAATCATTCTACTGTATGCTTTTGAACAATCATTGCATTTAGGGTAAGTACAGGACAGAAGTGAATTGGAAATCAACTAATCTTAAAAATCTAAATTTGTTCAAATTTGTATCTATTCTCACAGCGTCTGTGAGCATGTAAAATGTAATTTTCTTTAAAAGAAATCAGGTAAAGAATGACTTATGATGTCACCATGCTTTCGAAACCACATCAAAATGCGCAAGCCCTGATAATACATGCTGTAGATGGTTGAGCCAAGTGCAGCCAACACAAAATCTCTGTTCAAATACACAGTACTGTACAGCGTATTTGCACATAGTAACCTATAGTGCAGCTCGGCTATTCAAAAAGTTCTATGTTAAATGGCAAACACAAGTAGATATACTAACATTAACATTATACTAAATTATCTCCACTCATAAACACCTTGGCCTCTGTGAAAACTGTTCCAGCATCAGAAAAACTGGCATAGCATAAAACGGGATATTCTCCAGCTATAAGATTTGCCATGGAAATCCATTGGCCTCATTGCTTTGGTGCATAAAAAGAACAGGAGTGGTGCGCTGAGGTTCTTTTTGATTTGGATTCCAATGAATTTGTTCACTCCCCTGTAATTATACTCAAGCCTGGTGATCAATTGTATGAACCTGAACAATTCCCTGTAATTCCCACTTGATTCATTGCTGGTTTCATTGCTGTTGTAGAAAAAGCTGTGCCAGAATGGGTACTATATCAGTTCAACAAAACAAATAAGATAAGTACTTATAGCCTTGTAACGGTGTAATTTGGTAGCATTAAAGGGCAGCAATTAGTGTCACAATAGATGCATGTAGTAAGCTTACAAAGTATGCTATGTGGCTGTAAATTAAATTAGATTAGGTTGTACTCTATTACATCCTTTGGAACCTTACAATTTGGATGATGGGGGAAAAAAGCTAAACTGGCCTCGGCAGCATTCTAAGCAATCCTAACTTTTATTTTCACAATGATAATATCCTGCAGTTCTCTCTGTTTGGCAGGCCATGTTACATTCAGATCTGGCCAGTCCATGTCTACGGCTCTCAGATGATGACAATTTCTCACATTTGAAACTAAAATATCTTCATTTTTCTGAATAAACAACGGTAGTGTTTCTTTCCCTCTATAATAAAGCAGGGTACTTTTCCATGGCCAAAATGCTTTTGCTCATGACTATTGCTTTGCTTAGCTATCACAATGGCCAGTGACTATTTTGATGTAACTACTTTATTATTATAATAGCGGGTGGATTCCAAGTAGACATGTGAACTGCATGTGTTATCAGGGCTTACCAAAAAAAGCTAAACCAGATAGGCTTCTACAGGACACAATAAGTAGCAGTGTGCTCTCTCCTCATGGCTAAATATTGTGCCTTTAACAAGAATCTCAATATTTTCACAGGGTTTAACTTAACTTATAACTAGTGTGTAGAATTTAAAAGAAAGAACTTGTACTTTTTTTAGAGAAGATGAAGAAATGAAACTGTAGTCAACTACACTGACTGACTTTTATGATGCTCTAAATACGTATTCAAAGTAGATAGTGGTCAGACATTCCAGCATTTATGATGACAATCTGTAAATTCAATGCAGAAAATGTCCTGCAAGTTTGGTTCTGTTGCTGTTACTGTCGTTGTTTTCAGGTGGAATGGAATTCTATGGACTGGTGAAAGAAAATATTGGCTTTCCACTCAGCAAAGACTCGCTTAACAGATGG
>NC_059450.1:26717500-26722500 GCF_905237065.1 Salmo salar
AGAGCCTCTGCTTAGTAACACTCCACGGATAACCCTCTTTGTTGGGAACATCAAAGAAGCCTCAAATTAGGGAACCATTTTGTTCAAAACAACGGGTACCTGGAGAAATGAGGAAGTCCCTTTGTGTTGCAGGAAATACAATGCCATGAGTCATAGATGGACTCAGAAACAGTATTGACTCACAAAGTGACTCAGAAACACAATGGACTCACTATCTGAGGAACTCCAAATGACCTTGGGTAAAAAGGTTCTGTGGCATACGATCATGTTGTTTCCTCTCACGGTAAGTGTCTCAAGATAGAGTTTTTTTTCTAAAATAACACAGATCTAAGATCAGTATTGTGTATTATACCTAATGTTAATCCTCGAGAGAGAGAAAAGGCTAATCTGACAAACCAGTGCTATAGGGCAGAGTTTCTTAAACTCGGTCCTCGGGACCCCAAGTGGTGCACGTTCTGGTGTTTGTCCTAACACTACACTGCTGATCAAAGCTTGATGATTAGTTGATCATTTGAATCAGCTGTGTAGTACTAGGGCAAAAACCAGAACGTGTACCCCTTGCGGTCCCCAGGACCGAGTTTGGGGAACCCTGCTATAGGACCTTAAGCTTGGCCTTACAACCCTCTTCAACTCCACTCAAACTTCAGATGAGTCATAACAAACCAAAAATAATGTTCAGCTCTAATGGAAGCAAATCTCTCATTTGGAAAAACTTACTTGAAGCAAAATCCGGCTGTCTGGCTATCATGAATCTCCAGAGTGAGTTTTGCAACATCACCTGAGAGTTGGCATACTTTGGCGTTGTCTGCTCTTGCTTCAGGGACAATGTCCGCCCCTGGGGCCCCCATGGCCAGATAAAATTCTGTCGAGGCCCAGATAGAGGCCCCTGAGCTGTGAATCCCCATGCATGGCAGGATGGAGGGCTGTGATAAGGCAAGATAACTTACCTGTGTACAGATGGAAGCAGAGACAATGCCCAAACTAGATTAGAGAGGAGGGGAAGATGTCCAAATGAGATGCATAGTTTCCTCCAGAAGGAAAACATGAGATAAACACACAAGTAAGATTAAAGGATTTTTGATCTTGTTGTGTTTGATTCACTGCTGGATCTTTGTGTGGGTCTGCCTACATTTTAATGTTTTTATTACCCTACCATTATTATAATTCCTGTGCATCAAACACCTCCATTTCCCTCAAAAGAGCAATATTTGGTTGCGCACCTTGATAAATGAGGCCCCTGGCCTGTGGCCACTCTAATATCAAACCACTTCCTGACTCGTAGGAACCTCTCCTTCATGGAAAAACGCATTGAAGATGAGAGGAGCGTTTGTAAGAGCCTTAATCACAATCTCATCTCCTGTCCTGTCCAGCCCTCCTCTCCTGTTGCGTTTGGAGAGATGGTCTGTTGTCACGTAATGGTCTTCACAGTGTGCTGGCAAAAATGTCATTTTAAGGTGTCTATCTGTTCCACTGTCAGGGCGGGTGGGAGATTGGGCCATATAATCTCTAACCACAGACGGAATAGGATCTGTTTTGTATGTTTGTGAGGACTGATGTGTGAATGTTTGTGTGCATCTCCCCTGAAGATAAACTGGTGGTGGTGTGATGAAGTGTGATTGGGACTCTCTGGCATACCGTTATCACGATGACGCACAGCCAGTTACAGTTCTGTTCTGACCATCAACAATGACAGGAATGGAAGAATCTAAAATAGATTGTTTTGAGCAAACTGACTATTAATCACACTCTTAACCTCCACTGAACCAATCAGTGTTTAAATTTGGTTCGATTGGCATGAGATCATTCCATTGGAGAGAGTACATCAGCCCAACCCATGCAGTGTATTGACATGAATTCTATTTACCATAATGTAAAACATAATTACACAATATAGAATGACATCATCTTTCACATGGGTGGAGCTCCAAAAATGCATGTCTTGTTGAGGCCCTTCTGAGCTTAAAACCACAAAGGACACAGCTTAACATATCGCACAAAATGACAAGAGCACCAAAACATCCACTTCCAGCAGTTTTAAACCCAAAGACGTGGACATGAACGGGAACACAAAGTCAAGACAACTCCTATGCAGAGTAACAAGACTTTATGTGAAGACAACTCTTTAGCAGAGTAACAAGACTTTATGTCAAGACAACTCTTTAGCAGAGTAACAAGACTTTATGTCAAGACAACTCTTTAGCAGAGTAACAAGACTTTATGTCAAGACAACTCTTTAGCAGAGTAACAAGACTTTATGTCAAGACAACTCCTATGCAGAGTAACAAGACTTTATGTGAAGACAACTCTTTAGCAGAGTAACAAGACTTTATGTCAAGACAACTCTTTAGCAGAGTAACAAGACTTTATGTCAAGACAACTCTTTAGCAGAGTAACAAGACTTTATGTCAAGACAACTCTTTAGCAGAGTAACAAGACTTAATGTCAAGACAACTCTTTAGCAGAGTAACAAGACTTTATGTCAAGACAACTCTTTAGCAGAGTAACAAGACTTTATGTCAAGACAACTCTTTAGCAGAGTAACAAGACTTAATGTCAGGACAACTTCTATGCAGAGTAACAAGACTTTATGAAATTGTATAAATTAGTCTCTCTCTCTCTCTCTCTCTCTCTCTCTCTCTCTCTCTCTCTCTCTCTCTCTCTCTGCACCTTTCACTGTAGTGCATCTGTGTAGTGTGGCATCTGAAAGTGTTTATGGACTGGCGCTAAGTGGAAGTCATTACGGGTCGTTTTTAGTATACTTGCTGCTGATAGAGCTGGTTCTGGGTCCACCCAAGGCCCCTGACGTTGGTGGTCCCAGCTGGAGAGAGGAAGACGCAGGGAGAGAGAAGGAGAGATGAAGGGAGAAAGAAAGGGAGGGAAAGAGAGAGAGAGAGAGAGAGAGAGAGAGAGAGAGAGAGAGAGCGAGAGAGAGAGAGAAAGAAAGAAAGAGAGGCTCCGCCGTTCCCCTCTATTTGCCTCTGCTGCAGACGTGGTTGCACTGAGGGAGGAAAACTATCTCCATAAAGTTATAATTATCCACATGAACGCAAACCAAATTTTGAAAAGCTACACTCATGCATGGACAGACAGACACACACACACACACACACACACACACACACACACACACACACACACACACACACACACACACACACACACACACACACACACACACGCAAGACCCTGTATAACCTTGAATACAGAATATGTGGAGCCATTCAACATTCTCCAAAGGGTTACCATCTGTAAAGTGATTTTCATGATAATAAAAGAATACTCTGACATAAGTTATGATTAGAATGGTCAAACTGTAACGATCAGGTATTTTCTTCAAAACATTACATGGTCAGTATAGCAACATGAATCTCTTAAATGTCAATGGACATCAGCAAAAAAGGAAAATAATGTAGTTGATACTCACTCTCCCAAAAGAAACTACTACATCTTGAGTTGAAATTGCCACAAGTTACGAGAAAAACCTACTCTTTCCAACTTTCAGGAGGGGTGCAGGCAGTGCCCTCGACACAGGGCTGCAACCATTTCACGAGCAGTTCCAATGTGTTTACTATTGCCTGTCTACAACTGGTTTGTATCAGCTAAGTTTACTTAACAGTATATTTCACTTCAGGACATTTGGAGAGATAGCCAAATAAACCTTTCAAGGCAGGAATGTTCCCCCAGGAGCTGCCAGGTTCAAAGCGAAGCCGGGTCCTCACTGGCCCCTGGGCTGCCCGGGGTGGGTGCCTGCTGCCTGCCTGTCCGCCTGCTTTTGGGGGTGAAATGTTTTACTGAGGTCCCTCTGGTCACAGAGGCATGGAGTGCGACCGGGGCACAGGAAGAACATTTAGGATGTAAAGAAGGTAAGAAAAGAGGAGGGGAGATGGAGGGGGGGCTAGCAGCCGCACCAGCTTTGCCACTTTGCCCAGAAGAGCACACTGAGAATTCTAACAACATGCATCGTCTCTCAGATGTTCCACTTCCTCTTGTAAAGCGCAGGAATTCTTTCATGTTACAAGTGCTTTTGTTTTATGGCCACGGCCCCGGCGAGTGGCTCCCTTCTTCGCCTGGTGCAAAGCCCTGTCGGTCGCAAATTTCTCCACCCGACCACCTTAACACAGGGGTGGTGTGTGTGTGTGTGTGTGTGTGTGTGTGTGTGTGTACTGGTGGTTTGGCCGAGGGGTGCGGGGAGGGTACATCCCTTCCTTACTAGCCACTCCATCCATCATGTTGTTGTCTCAGCTGCAGCAAGGAACACACTGTGGTGCATCCCTTTTGAAATGTTAACATGATAAGAATTCCTTGGTTTAAGTGGCAGGGCCCAGGCTTTTATGGAATCTGGACTGTTTCCTAATAGAGGCCTATGGTATGGTCCAATGACTGTCTGGGAGACTGAGTGTCTGTGGATGACTGTCTGCTGAAAATGGACTTTGAGGTTGACTCACATTTGAAATGCATCACTTCATCATGTCATCATGACAATGATAGGGTGTCCTGGCACCCAGACTGTGATGTCACACTGACGCATACAGGAAACGGAAGCCCCACACTCAGCCCTGGTTTACATGTGCGGACACACATGCACAAGGACACACACACAGACACACCCTGTAAGGTCTGGACTCCCCAACCATCTAATTAAGACTGTATTTACATGCGTCACCTTGGCGACAGCAGGTGGACCAAAGAGGCCAGAGTTGATATCAGCCGCTACATTAACTTCACAGCGGCTTGAACTAAAATTATGTTTATTTCTTACTATATAATATTTGATTTGCATAGCATGTTTTCTAAGAAATCTGCCCACCAGATACTGGACAAGAAAAGAAGAGACACAGTATACACTCACTGAATAAAAAGCCAAGAAAAAATCCCACATCGGCATTGGTACAGTATGATCATATCACACAGTCATGAAGAAAAAAGGACGTGTCGTCCGTTTCTTTTAATGTCATTATCTCAAAGGAAGAGGATGTTCAATCCAAATTGTTAAGGCACTA